>NC_042285.1:22231954-22481954 GCF_901000725.2 Takifugu rubripes | reverse complement strand
AAACAAGAATCCCTTGCAAACATTGAAAATGCCAGCGGATGAATTATTCATGGCAGCGTTGCGCGTGGGAACAACGCGTCCTTCCAACGACGGACGTTTTTTTTTAAAATTTGAAATCTAAAAACTCTCGTGCTTTCATTTGGAAAGGGAACCCGCCTGTTTTGACTGTAAAAGCCAAACATGAAGCGAGAGTATAACCTGACGACCGCAGCAGCAGATCTGACGTGGTTAAACTGAGAAGGCCGCATCTGCCCCTGATACGTGCACACTGAGATTCTCCCTCCACGGCTTGCCATGACCTGCTTCAGCATTCCACACGGGGGCATGAATACACACACACGCAGCACGGGAGCATGAAAGTAAACGTTGCGTGGCATCCAGGAGGTGCTTAAACCCAACGGCCCATGCCGACATGCCTGGGTATGCCAGAACCTCCATGATGAGTCACTGCGGCGAAAGGTCAGCTCACAATGGACGCTCTCTGTAGCAGCGCATCAGCTGCACGCTTGTAGGCTTCACAAATCACAACCTGCAGAATCTCAAGAGCAGGGCAGAAAATGGTGACCTCTGAGTTTTGATGCTTTCAGTCATACGACCCTGTGCTGTGTCGCGCCCTAGAACCGCCACTGACAATCACATGTTGCACTTAACTAAGCCAGGGGCGCCTGGCAACCTTTTTTTAAAAAGCAACAAAGACCATGTTGAACTTTTTTTTTAATTTTTTACATGTATTAATGAGCTGAAACTGCCTTTAAGAAATTTATATTTGACACTCGGTTTGGGGGGGGAATTTCCGATATGCCACAGAAAACCACCCTGATTCCGAGCTACACTGCCACCGTGTGGACAATACTGGTACTGCGGCTGTTTGTAATAGGTGCCAGTTCAGATAGTGGCAGGTTAGACAATAAATACAAACTTTCGGGAAACAAATGATGCCTGATTATGTCTGGGAATGTAACATGAATGAGTTGGCTGTCATCTGAAAATATGATGATATGGCGATGCTGTCATATTTAAGAATATATATGTATTTTTATTTATACAGTCAATATAAAAAACAATATCAATTTTACACACTTTTCACAGAAAAAGCACTTAAAATATTTGGTTAAAATATTAAAAACAAATATTAATAAAATAATTAATCAACTTGAGGTAATCCTATTCCTATTCAATCCTATCCTATTCCGAGAGCCAGTACATCTTGGAAGAATCGCAGCTTCATTGGAAATAATATAGTTATGGAAGTGATAGTATATTAGTCTTACCAATATTTACTAAATAAAGAGAGGGCGTTGTTAAAGTCCCTCTGTTGTCATTGCAAACAGCCATTGTTATTCAGCCCTGCATGCTCACACCACTTCCTGTTTGCTGTGTGGATGTTCATGTGTGTGTTTGCTGGAGATGGTTTGATATAAAGCCACCATCTCTGGATGCCAGGCTGTCCATCAGGGTGAAGATGGAGCACGATACCAGGCTAACGGCACCTCTCCTTCAGCCAGGAATGCTCACATCCTGTTCACTCACTAAAAGCTAGAAAAGGATGACTCCGACTTCAAATGGAAAGAAAATCGTTGTCCCTTTGCAACGGGTGCTGGTAAAGAATCCGCTATTAGTTAAGATAACAACAAGAGAGTCGTGTAACTGAGACAGAGGATGATTAAGGAACACTGTGTTGTGACATTATTGCCTTCAAAGTTGCTCCAGACTTCCTCCTGAGTCAGAGCTGTCGTTGGTGCATCGGAAAACACAAAATGCCCAAGACAACCCAGGTAATACTGTTTTAAAGCACAATTCTGGAATTTCATTTGTAAAAAAAACATTTCCTGCCCCAAAAGTTTGGAAATAAAAAAAAACCAATTGTTGCTCTGAAGAAAATGACGGAGAAAAAAAACTGCTTTTACGGGGGAAAACCTCTTAATCTCACCTGTTTCTGCATCACCATGTTTGAATCAGACCTCCCTCAGAATCCTGGTGAATTCTGACGGTCGTGGGAGTCTGGGCCAACACAAACACTGAAGCACACACTGGTGTGTCGGCTAGTAAAACCCGTCCTGACAGACGACTGAGTTTTCAAAGACACTGAAAGTAGAAGGAAGGTGCCTGGGACCGACCGGTGGAGACTGCGTGTAGTCCGTCACTCAGACAGAAGCCTGCCGTGCGTGTGTCATATCAACACACTATAAGAGGGCCTGTGTCTGACTTGCAAATTCCACAAACACACAGTCAAAATACTCCAGAACCCAAGTTCACCTCTCTTCCAAACAAGGCGAAGTGGACGAGGCCGCGCTACTAAGCTCCAGTTGTGTCAACACAGTGCAGATTCAGATAAAAATGCAATGCTGTGGGAAGGCAGCTGGAAGTAAGCTTCGTATCCAGGGGACTCCATTACAGCCCGATTCAGCCCAGACTATAATTAAATGTGCGGCACGCACAGCGGCGTTCACATTTATGAAGGAAAACCAGGCTTGTGGTGCAGTAAAATGTCAGTCTCTGGAGAATAGAGGGTCAGGAAGTGGGTCAGAAAGCAGCAGCTACTGTCCAGTAAGCTCCTGCAGACATTCCTGCGCAGGGAGGAGAAGCCAGAAAGAAGCATCCTCTGTCCTTCATTCACTGCAAGACTGTGGTTATAAAAAAACAACATTTCCCTTTAAAATGCATGACACTTCAAATAGCCGTGACACCGACTTGTTGTTGCAAATAAAATAGTGAAAACATTTTCACGCTTTACATTCGGAATGGATCAATACAACAAGACATATTCCCTTAAAAACAGAAAGATAATATCATTGTTGTTTCCTGTTGGATGTTTCCCAGTGTGGGAAGGACAGAAGGTGTTCTTTTTAATAGAAATCCAGTATATAGTACACCACATCCGAGCATCAGACCTCTCTGGTTTCTTCAACCACAACAATGTGAATGAGAGGTCGCAACAAAAACAATGCAAAATAAATAAACCTCAACATAAAGGATATCCGGAATTTATAATTTGGCAGTCTAGGAACCCTTTGATATTGAGCTTTCTTCCAAACAGATTTCTCCTTAAACAACAAAAACATCTGTAAATATAATATCCAGCTAACAGTCTCCGGTAAAAACACGACAGGGGGCGCTAAAGAGCAGGTTACAAATACGCTTTAAAAAGTAAGTAAAGGAAAATTAGCTCCGTTAAGAGGGTTTCTTAACATACCTAAAGCAAAAGCAAAGGGAGAAAAATTAACCTGCATGTTTTTAGACTGATATTCGTCACAATCACAATGTCTGACAGAACGGATCATAACGGAGCTGCGTTTCCCCCCTTCAATCGAAATTTAACAACTTCCCCAAACACAATTCTGATTTTCTAGGAAATCATGCTAAAACTCACCCGTTGGTCATCTCCGTAATGCTCAGCATCTCTCTGGAGTTTGCGTTTTCCCCCAGCACTGTTGCAGATGTCCAGATGTTGGACGGTCCGGGGCGGGATGGTTTTTCACACAGGCAGGAGAACGGCGACAGCGGACGCCTCTGTAGTCAAGTTAGGGTGCACGGATGGACCAACATCCGGATTAACCCTTCAAAATAAAAGAGAATCTACGACAGCGACGCAATTTAAAGCGAGTTTATGTCTAAAGTGTGTTTTTTATGTATGTTTAGACTGAAAGTTGGTGGAAAGATAGTGATAAAACACGTGACTGGGTCGTCTTATTATGTTTGCTGTCATTCTAGTCAAGTCTCGTAATGTAATTAATGTATATAGACGATGCGGTTTTCTTTTGAAAGCCAATCTATTCTATATCCGTATCCCACTGTTAGTTTCTCGCTGTGTGTGCATGTCTGTTTCCACAGTAGGACTGGTCTAATTAAGACTTTATAGCCAGAGGAAAGGGCAGGACTCGCCTTCTGAGCTCTGAATGGCATAAAAACTTCTTTGTCAGCACTGGTGTACACCCAAAAATACACTACAAAATACCCGCAAAATCACCAGTCACGTGTTTATTAGAGACAAATGAAATGCAAAGAATGTGGCTGTTACTACCATCCTGGTGGGAAAAAAGAATAAATCGGATAAATGGCAAAACGACAGGAACTACTGCATAACAGGACATCAGCGTTAAAGAAGTTGTTGTCGAGAGGGAGGAAAAATGGGATAATGATGTGTTTATTTGTCTTCCACAAGGACATACAGTAGCTATTATTTCTTGTTTCCTCCTTCCTACGTCACATGAGAAACCACATATTTTTCCTTAAAAGGAAACTCCCAAACACTTCCTCCCCTTCTTCAATACACACCCCTGAAAATAAAGTTAATGTTTTGATTATCTTAATCATCGCTAACAGGATTTGTGTCATTTATTTGATCACTTTGGTCCTTTAGCCAGATATCACATTATGAGTAATGAAAACTGAATTTTGAGGGGGGAAAAAAAAATCCAAACAATTTCGTATATTTTACCTTTATTTATGGTTGAAAATACCCAGAGGTCAGTGAAGAAGATCAACTCATTAGGATAATGTTAATGTCCTTTCATTCTTTTAAGCAATTTGAACTCTATGAACACAAACCATCATAAATATAAAAGCCTCAGATACAAATACATTCATTTGTGCTGACAGGGTCACAAAGAGCTGCCACTGGAATGAGATTAAAGGACTCGAGTGAGAATGTTAACGCAAAGTGGGTGGTTGTGTGCAGCGGAAAGGTCAGAGGTCAAGGTCATTGCAAAAGGGTGAGGTGAAGAAGCGTCTTCAAGGACACTTTTGGGTGATATTGTTGCCATAGAAATTATCTGTGACAAAATGTAGATGGATGTTTCTTGTGGTGATATCCAGTGTGTAGAAAGCAGCACAACTGCTTGATAGATTTCCCAAACAAGGAATGCACTAAAATGTTTTGTTTTCAAAAAAAAAAAAAAAACATGAATCAAGACAAGCAGGTGGTTAATGATACAGGATATTAAACCTCAGAACCTCAGAATAATCATCTGTCAAATCATGTGTCCTGAATCTAACAATGCAGAAATTCAGTCACAAATCTATTTTTTGATTCTTAAACCATCAACACAACCATGTTTAATTGGAATAAACCACCAAACACTAAAAGGTCAACCAAACCCATGAAAAACACCAAATCTCCAAAATAATGATCCTAGGAAGGCTGCATGGATCTTCTCCCTGAAATCCCACTCAAAATCCTTTTAAAAGTGCTAATGCTGCCCTCTGTCTTTGACAAAATGCAAACCAAAAAAAGAAAGTCTTACAGCTAAGTTTATTATGTTATATTTATGTTATTAATTCTCCTGTCATTTTGGAAGTTTTGGTTCCATGCCTACCACACATGCTGGGATGTAGATCTCATCTGATCTTTGTTTGTTTCCTTGGCGATGTGCTGCAAACAATTTGTAAATGCCACAGTTTTCCATCATTATGTTAAATATGATGCTTATCGGATCCCAGACCAGCTGTGGAGGTAAGAGCTCCAGCCCGAGCCCCGACTCCCAGACCCCTCTTCTTCACCTGCAAGAAGGAGTTGATGGGACATCACATTAGAAATTCTAAAATTTTATTGTCACTTCAGTAACTTGGAGAAAAAAATGGAGTCTTTGTGAATCACTGTTTTTTTGTTGCTCTAAATCAAAACATAAAAACAGCCTTTATCTATTGCATACCTTGCGCAATAGCAGCCAGTTTACTTTTCTCCTCTGGACTGAGCTGCAGCATTGTGTGAATGACAGGCAACAGGGCCTGCCTCTCACTGCCAGAACGCAGGAAGATGAACTGCAGGAGGACATTCTTCAGATATTCCAGGTTGGCCACACTCTTCTCTCGCTCTTGGTTTCTCTCGAGACGACGCAGCTCACTCTTCAACAGCTAGCAGGAGGAAATTACCAAGGAAATGGGGTTATAAAAACCGAATGTTTAAACATCCTTACACTAAATATTGTGAGTTTCCATGAAGTGTGAAAAAGTGTGAAAAAGCTAAAGTGTGGAATTTCAGATAAATGTAAAATAATGGCAAAACCCAATTTGAATATTTGAACACCATAAAATGAATAAGATAAACATGTATTTAAACTACATACTGCAACCATTTTTAGCTGGTTAAATTTGGAAAATGAAAAATATATCATTAAATGACATGCTCAATTACACTAAGTAGATTAGGTTTTAAATATAAAGCAACCCCATTAATTATTATGGCCCTGTGGGTTTAAAAATGTCCTTTTAACAAAGCGCAAACTTTGTCCTGCGGTCGTTCTGATTAAGTTTGGTCATCACCGCCTTCCGTACGTTGCTACAATACGTCACAACATGGCGGCTTTTTATTCAGTCAGGGGAATGTAGTTAGTTAAATAACTACAAAACTGCAAAACAGACTGTACTAAAACGCAAAGGTTTTGGAACAAATATATCGCGAAGATGATGGGTTTGGGGCGTTTACTCAGCGGGACTGCGCGGTGCTACATCAAGCAGTGTCAGCAGGCAACTGTCCAGCAACATGTCTTCCGGTGGACACCAGCAGCGGACCAGTCCAAGGCGACCTTGTCTGACGTAGTGAAACGTCTTATAGGGTCAGCAGGTGTGTGTCGCGGGCTATTCGCCCCCAAACACCGTCTCGATGCAGCCAACACCCCGCTGGCTGCCCGCCGCAGCTTCTGCACCTCCGCGCAGCCTCCCAGAGATGTCACTCTGTTCGAGCACGACAGGACGCGCTTCTTCCGGCTCCTCGCCTTTTTCTGCGGCGGACAGTTTCTGTTCTGGTCATACTTAGCACATTTTGCCTTTAATGGCCTTCGGGACACCGGGGGCGCGAAAGGGAAGGCTAAAGCGGCCACCGCCACCTCTGCAGGCCTGGCCGGGATATGGACTTTTGAGATGAACCTCGGAACGAACACCTGGAGGTACGGATTCACGGCAGGCTGCCTGGCCATTGGGGCAAGTATCTTGGGACTCGGGGTTCTGTTTTGCCGACGTTCCGTCAACCAGGTGATTTTGCACAGAGGTGGGAGGATGGTGACAGTGGCCACACAGTCCCCTTTGGGATCAGGCCGGGGCCAGCGGATAACGGTCCCGCTCTCCCAGGTAGCCTGTCACGCCCACAGGCAGGAGTCTCCATCGTTCATCCCTCTCCGGGTTAAAGGACACAAGTTCTACTTCCTACTGGACAAGGAAGGAACCATAAACAATGCTAGGCTGTTTGATATTACTGTTGGGGCTTACCGATCAGTTTAGCGGCTTATGTCACTGTTAGCTACACAAAATTCAAGATTTAAATTTTGTTTTGTGGCTATCATCTGTTACCTGTGTTTACAAAGATTTTTCTCACAATAAACATGCGGTGATGTGAAATTCAGCTATGCACGTAGCCTCACACTCTTGAGGTTGTGTGCTATTTCTTGTGTACATACAGTGATTTGCTCCATGAGAACAGCATTGGTGGCTTCGGTCTCGTGCAACAGGCTGTTCATGTGTTCCATACTGCGTGTGGCTGTATTCAACTTCTGAGTCAGTTCCTCTTTGGTAGGCTCCACATTCCACACAAATGGCTCTAAAGAAAAAAGGCAAACAGAGATCAAGATAAAAAGAGACTGCTGTAGAAGGAATTCCGCGGTCACACTGAAAATATGCTTATTTTTGCTTTGCTTTTCCCTGTGATGAAACCCGCTGGTCAAAATGACATCAATTTCTGCAGGTCGTCTTTCAAACGTACCTTGTTTGGGGTCCGGGGATGTGAGCAGATGCTCAAAAGAGGTAAGGGGTGCAACGGCGGGAGACAGGCTCTCGGTCTCAGTGGTTTCCATACCCTCGCCTTCTTCCCTGGCCATGGACTGGAGGTCACTGAGGGCCATAATTCCCAGCCCCGACTGGCTCTGATCGGTGTTTCTCCGTTGAGAGTCTGATGACAGCGACTTGCGCCCAGACTGGACCAACACTGAAGCAGAAAAGAAAATACGTCATTTTTCTAATTTAGATACACCGCAGTCCTGACGACAAACTCAGAGAAACCGTTTTGGTTTTTGTTTTTTTTTATTTTAAAGGTGCAGAAGGAAACCAATCCCTCTGGATCATTATGTCAGTGTTCTACCTCAGCCTGACATGAGGGGGCATTAGACCACTTTGTCCTTGTGTTGCTGGAATAAACTGGGAAACAAGCAAGGAAACGCTAAGCTGACTATAGACATGATTGTGATTAATGGCATGTAAAGTTAGCCAAAACACCAGACAGTAAATAAATCACACTGTCCTTTTTTAGCCAGAGCTCTCCCTCCCTCCATCCAGGCAGTCCGTCTTTTATGTCGGATATGTTTTTGTGCACAATGCACACTGTTCTGTGGTGTAATAGGAGTTTATAATAATTCATTTATACTTTCCTAAAAGCCCGAGGCCTGTAAAAAGCTTAGTTGGATGAATGTCAGGACTGGAGCCTATATTGCTTTGTTATGCTCCTGACGCAGCATTGCTCCCTATTGGGATTTCAGCAGAACTAATTAAATCTGCAGCGAGCTTAACAAACCACGTGACACATTCAAGATAAATCACTGGACATTGTATGAAGCAGCATCCTGTTACTAATGATTCACAGACAAACTGTATGCAAGGTTAATATTGTCTAGCAATTAAATGGCCTGTCTGCTCAAAAGGACCCCTGAAACCAAATTACGTGCAACTACACTGACTGTCATTACAGTACAATATGTTAAAATATGACTTCAGCCCTGTATGTTGGGATACTTCTGGCCAGCATGTGTGAGCTGCTAATGATGCATCTCTCCAGATGTCACAGTGAGCCATTTGCACCATTGAGAGGTGGGAAAACAGCCAAGAGTTCTCAAAACCACCTGGCTATAATGAAGTGACACACACACTCGCCTGTGCACACACACACTCTTTCCTCATCATTACTTCAAGTGAATTGAATGAACGAAGTTTGAGACCACAAGGGCAGATGTGTGGGAGGTGATGAATGGGCTTTTGCTGCAGCTCTTCTGGTAAAAGCACCACTGCTCCCATCATTACCTCCATAGAAAATACCAAAATAAAAACTTTCACCATTCTTTAAGGGATCTCTATGTATTAAGTGAAGATATCACATTTTGCATCATTCTATCGATATCATTTGACCCTTCACCCCCTACAGATATGCTGATTGGGGAACTCGAGAGTGCTTACTGTTCTGGCTCTGTAGGTGGAAGAGCTGCTCCTCCACACGTGTCAGCTGACCCTGCAGAGTCTCAACAGTGGTCCTGTGGTCATCCTGCAGCTTCCTCAGCTGTTCCCTGTAGGTCTGACGCTGGGTCTCAACCCGAGACGACAGATCAGCCTGGGCTTGAGACAGATCTGCCTGCAGAGTAACATTTTCTGACTGCAGTGACAGCACTCTGGAGGTGAGAACAGAGGGAGTGTTCAGAGATTCTTGGTTAAGCCTCATTCAGAAAGAAGAATGAGAAATATAAAATATATATATGTTGTGGATAAGCATTTCGGACCGCACCTCTCACGGAGCTCAGCCTCCTTGCTAATGGTTTCTTGGAGGATTTTATTGTGCCTCTCGAGTAGAGTGTCATGCTCAGCCTGGAGCTGCTGCAGCTCTGCAGTGATGCTCTGGAGGTTCTGCTGACTCTCTGTTAGCTTCGATCTCAGCAGCTCTACCTGAGAGGACAACTGCTCTCTGCCAGACACAACACGCACAAACAAGAGGCGCTTAAAGTTTAGCTTCTTAAATCCCAATCCAGGGAACCAAAGACTATAGCAGCAGAATATATTACAGTACAATGGAAATCCCCACCTCTCTATTTTACCAGCATCTCCATCACTCGGGTTGGTCGTTTTGCTCTTTTGCTGTTTTAGCACATTGTGTACTCGGACCTTATAACTGTCAAACTCGGCTGTCGTTGCTGCAAGCTCAGCCTAGAATCAGAAGATGCCCAATAAATCGTTGATTGACCCTGAACTATGAAGAGATGTTGATATACATTTAAATGTACTGCTGAAATCAGTATGAATCCAGTTTCTGTTAAAAACAAGCCTTGAAGCAAATTCACTGCAGATGAAAAAAACCTCACCTGTTCTATTTCATAGGCTATAAATGACATCTAGAGCATGCAAGTGTGGACATACCTTAAGAGTATCGCTCTCCTGCTGCAGGCTGATGATGTGCTGCTGCAGGGAGCTGCTGGTTTTCTGTTGCTGCTCCTGTGCAGACCTGAGCTGCTCCTGCAGTCGATGGCACTCAGCTGTCACCTCGCACATCTCAATCTCGACACACAGACACAGGCGTATGCAACTTATGTCCAACTGCTGGTTTTTAAAACTACAAAGAGTGGAAGCAGAGAGGGGGCTTTCTATTACCTTGGAAGTTTCTAGCTGCTGATGGATACCCTCAAGCTCTCCTTTCAGGGAGGCCTGCTGCACCAGGAGGGAACTTTCCTGCAAGCAGGCACGTACATATGACAGATGTAGAACAAACAATATGGACTCAACCAACATCTTTAAGGCCCAAATGTTTGAGATTAAAAGGCAGTTATGAAACATACAGCCAAAGATTATCCAAATGGTTGCGCGCACACACACCTGTTTCTTGGCATCAGCCAAATCCTTTTTGGTCTTCACTAGCAACTGTTTTATCTTGGACGTCTTCTCCTCCCCCTGGTCCTGCTGCAACTTCAAAGCCTCTGCAGACGCAGACACACACACACACAAATGAGCAAGACAGAAAAATAACACTTTATGACACTGTAACTCTTATTCACTTTGTATGTGAAAGCCTTTAGACAGTAAATGCAAACCTATTTCCTGTTTGAGTGTTTCCTCTCTCTGGGTCATTGTGCATATCTGAGCCTTTAACTCCTTCACGGATTCATCTTTTCCCGAGAGTTTGGCATTGAGCTCTTTTACCAGGCGTTCATAGTCAGCCATCTCCATGTCCAGCAGAGAGTTCTGCTGCGCCTCCTAGAGGCAGTGCCAACAAACATCATAGTCAAGGGAACATCTCTTGTACAGACTTTTCTGGAAGTATTATTGACATGTGCTTATGAATAAATGCATGAGATTTCATAAAAACGGAATAGATGGAAATCATATACTCAAATTTACATAATTGTGTTTCTATAAAACAAAATCAATTTTTTGGGTTGTCATAACAATGTCCATAAATGCCACAGTAAGACCTTAAGGCAGCTTGCGTGTATATTGCTGTACAATATCTACTAATGGAAAAACCCCGGCAGTTCCAGTGCTGGTGGCTACAGCTGCTCTCTTTCTTTGTGAGCTGCAGCCATAGCTGCAGGCTGGCCATCACCAGTCCAGCCGCTTGACTGGACTGGCCCTCTGAGACACTAGTATCAGAGGAGCTGTGTGTGTTTGTATGTGTTAGAAAAAATGTGTGTGTGTGTGTGTGTATGTGTGCACCTTGCGTAGTTGCTCCAGCTCCTGGGCAGTCTGCTGAGACTGCTGCTGCTGCTTGTGGAGCTGGGCTGTCAGCTCTTCTACCTCCTTCATGGCAGATGACAAGTCCTGGAACACACACACACACACACACATACAATGCATTTAAAGTATATATACGTAAGTGTTATGAGGCAGATTTGGTGAGGACACTTATTTAGTATTTGATCAACAACTGTCAGGACCTCTGACCGGTAACAGAAAATATCCACCTCTCTTTATTTCTACCTTCATTTTTTGTTCTTTAACAGCTCTTTCTGCCAGCAGATCTTGCTCATAGCTGTTTGATTGTCTTTGCAGCTCCTGGTTTTGGGTCTCCAGTTGCCTCAATGTGCTCCTGACAGTCTCGATTCCAGCCAACAAGTCTTCTTTTTCACTATGCATTGCTTCATTCTAGAAAAGGACAAATGAGCTGTTAGGTGCCATTTTCAAAAATCTATTTTCTTTTATCCACAATGGCAATTGATTTGATAGGAAATAAACAAGAAATATATGAATATAGTTGCTACATTTTCATCCTAGAATTCAAACTATTGTTTAAATGTACACAATGAATATAATTCCTGGTAGATCCAACATTTTAAAAAAAACAAACATAAAATGTATAAATTGTGACATTTTCCTTGCAAATAAGAGTTTGGTTTATTTTAGCCAGTATCCCCATTTTTAACCATTTATTTTGCCCACATTACACATACTGTTTCTACACTTATTTCTGAATATAGGAACAGTTAAAGTAGCAGAAAGTAGAAATGCTGCAGCAGCAACAGCAAAAGTACCATTAAATAATGTGTCATTACTGTACTTGAGTAGAAATATGCTTTATGAGGAGAAACCTTTTTTTCAAATCTCCCCCCTAAAAAATACTTTAAAAAAAATAATCATTCTACACCTCCACAAACACACGTGATCAATCTGAAAATCATTCATGCAAATCTGACAGCTGCAGGCTCTGAAGGCTTTCTCCTGAAGGAACACTGAACCAAATCAACAGCAGCAGCTACTTCCCATCATCTGTCAGCCACACACCAAAACCATGATCAGTAAACAGAGATGTCCAGACGCTCTGAGATCCCCGACTAGCTTTGACGTTGCCTGTCACCCCCTGAGACTCATGAACACTCACATGAGTACACTTGTGTCTAAGAGAATTACGTTGCGCTGGCATGCAGCAGATGGAGGCAATACTCCGCTCCATTTACCTGCCTGTTGTTCTCTGACTGTAAAGAAAACAGTTATGAGTTTAGGGAGAGGAGGGGGGGTTCTATAAACAACTTTTCCCCCAAGCTAAGCCAGTGACGTCATATTAGCTATCTGTGGCATCATGCTGTCAAGTATAGTGGAATAAAACGCTGCTGTAAATCAGATGAAAAGTGAGTTATGAAAGAAGCAGTTGTGAGACTTATAACTGTGCCGGTTCCTGGTGATGCGCTGGACTGAGCCTATATCTGTTACCTGTGCGACGGCACTGCTGAGTCGTTTGGTCAGCTCTGTGATTTGTTTCTCCGCTGCCTCCACCTTCTCCCGCTCTTTATCCAGTTGCTCTGTCTGCCTGTCATAATCTATTTGCAGGTTCTAAGCAAACACACATTCGTTAAACACTTAAAATCAAAACAAAAGCTCAGCGATGGTAAACGCGCCTTAGATATCAGCCACATTTACACTTAGGCAGAGCTCTCATTAGACACAATAGAGTGGTTCTTCTCTAATGGGAAGGCAGCCATAAAGCACCACAGTCTGTTCAAGGAGGCCTCTGGGAGGGATGTCAAGCTAAATATCTGTTTGAAGTAGGCTCCTATTTACCAATTAGCAAAATGGTGCAAAGTTGATGATTAAAAACTGGCATTTCATTGTTTTCACACTAATGTAGATTTGGGTTTTAGTATCTCCAGTGTTGATCATTGCAGTAGAATTAGCTGAGTGTCACACTAAAGAAGTGAAAATTTAGTGTAAATAAATGTAAATGTAACATAATGTTTAAAAAAAATGGGATTTTTTTCAGATTTTCCCAGAGAAAATCTACTACCTTGTAGCCTTCAGCCCCGTGGATGATGTCTTTCATTGAGCTGTTTGTTTTCTCCCTCTCTGTTTTCAATGATTCTACCTCCTCCTTGAGGCTTGCCACCTGAAATGAAAATCAGGCACAAAGGAATCAGTGGAAAGATGTGATTTTTAATCCTTTCAGTTAGTTTTGGATTTTAAACTCTACCTCTTTCTTACTAATGTCCAGTTCCTTCTTTGCCTTGATGGCCACTGCCTTCATTTTGTGGACCTTCTCGTCTTTGGTTTTGAGTTCTTCCTCCAGTAGAGCTGAGAAGCAACCGTTAGCATGATCTGATTTTAAAACTCACAGTGAACCCGTTCCAAGTGTAACCTGTTTACCTGCTTTATCTGTCTTCTGACTGGCTGCGTTTTCTTCAGAAGCAGCAGACTCTGCAGCAGATTCCTGAGAAGAATAGAAAACAATGCTAAATACTAAAATTATACAACAGTCACACATCACACAGGACTTTTTGTAGCATCTGAAATCTACCATTTACAGGAGAAGAGGTTTGGATGAGTAGATTACAATTATAGTCTAATGCAGCCATATTTTGAGCTCTACTAACCTGGAGAGCAGCTATTTCATTCTTCATCTGAGAAATAAGGGATTCCTTCTCTGTCAGCTGATCTTGAAGCTGCTTTCTCTCTTTTTCCACATTTTCCATCTCTTTTTCCTTTTCTTCCTTCTGTTGAGAATTTTGTTCCTGCAGGTTCTTGTTCTCTTCGATGATCCTCTCACTGACCACCTTCATGTGTTCCAGGTCCCGCTGCAGCCCACTGCTATCCCTCTCCACCTCCTCCAGATTGTTTCTCAACATGTTCCTCTCCTGTTCAAGGTCCAGGATGCGAGCCTGCAGTTCTTTTTCTGCTTCCTCTGACATTAAAGCCCCTCGAGCTTCTTCAACGCTATTTCTTAGACCGTTCCTCTCTTTTTCCAGTTCAACAATGTGAGTTTGGAGTTCATCAACAGTTTGTCTGGAGAGTGCTAGAGCTTCTGCTTGGTTTTTCTCCAAAGCTTCAATGGTGGCAGTGGCTTTTTCTGTCTCCTCTTTCAATAAACTAAGTTTTTCCTCCAGTTCATTATTTTCAGATATCTTCTGCTCAAACTGAGCTTCGAGGATTGCCAAACGGGAGCCTAAATCCTCCTTTGAGTCACGTGATTCAGAGAGCAAAGCAGTTATTTCTTCTAGTTTGTGATGGAGAATAGTTTTTTCAGATGAGAGGTCTCTCACACTCTGCTCTAAAGCAGAAATTGTCTCTTGTCCTCTCTCTATTTCCTCTTTCAAGTGTTCCATCTTTTCCAACTCCTGTTTTAGTTGCTGTACATCCCCTCCTTCATTCTGGAGGCTCTGCAATAGCTTTTCCTTCTCCTCTCGAATCGAGCACACTTCACTCTCCTTCTCCTCCAGCAGCTTCTGAACCTCTTTATCTTTTTCACTCTTCATCTTCTGCATCTCCATTTCCATATGTTGGAGCTGCGACTGGATCTGATCTCGCTCTACAGTCAGAGTCTGGACTAAATTCTTCAAATCTTGACTCGTGTTTTCCTTCGTCTGGAGTTGGGAAAGGATCTCCTCATTTTTTTTGGTCAATTCCTCAACAGATTGCTTCAGTTCACTAGCTAACATTGTTTGTTCCTGTACAGAAATCTGGAGCTTCTGGTCCTCACCTGCTGACGCATCAAGCTTTACCTTCAGGTCTTGAACATCTGTGATCAGAGACTTTTTCTCCTCTGCAATGCTCCTCATTCCCTCCAGCAGCTCATCCCTCTCCTCTTTGAGTTGTTTCAGCTTGTCCTGGAGTCCCTGTGCAGTACTTGCACTCTGCTCCTTCATTGCATTATACTGCTGAATAAAATCTTTTGTTTTCTCACCCAGTTCTGTCTCCACACCTTGCAGTATATTCCTCATATGTTGACATTCAGCCAGGGCTAAGTCTCTTTCTCTGGTTAGCTCCTCACACCGTGCTCCAGCCTCCTCTAGGGTCAAGTGATGTCCGTCTCCAAGGAGCAGCCGTGGCTCACAGCATTCATTTTGTAGCTTGTCCTCTTGGTCTTTATGCGTTTCACTGTGTTGCTGAACCTCTCCTTGAACCTCAGATTCTGTGGTTGTTGCTCTGTCATTAGAAAGACTTTCTCGGGCCATGTGTAATTCATTGATTTTGAATTCCAGCTCTTCTCTCTCCACCTGGAACTCCTCCTTGGTCCTTTCCAGTTCGGCCTCGAGCTCATCCTTCACATTACTGAGCAGTGTGAGCTCATCTTTTAACATGGTGTTCTGGGCTTGAAGTTCTTCCAGAGCAGCTCTGGATCTTCCAGTATCTTCTCCATCACAATTACTGGAGTCCACCTGACTGAGGCCAGAGAGTTCAAGCATTTTGGCTATCCCTGACCCAAGCGCAGGGTCCTCATCTTCCTCTTTAACATCTTGCAGGTAGCTGTCTGTAAAGGAGAAAATAAGCTGAAAACATTGTTTTAACCACTATCTTACAGAAATAATTGAGTCTATTTCGTACCTTTAAGCGCAAGCTGCTCCGTCAGCTGATCCTGGATTGACATTAGACGCTCCCTCTCTACCTCACAGTCCTCCTCCAAAGCTCTCATTTCCTCCTCGTGCTGCATATTCATCTGGGCAAGCTCCTCCTTGAGGTTCTCCACCTCCTGCTGGGCTTCTGTCAAATTCTTTTGATGCTCCTCCTGCAGCTCAACAATCTCCTGTGTTTTTTGCTCTTGGGTGGCTTCCAGTTGCGTTCGAAGGGTTCCCAATTGAGCCTCTAAGCTTCGACGGAGTGTTTCAGTGATCTCCTTTGCACTGGTCAGTTCAGCTGCATGCTCACGTTCTCTTTCACTCTCTCTCTCCTGGTGGATTTCTTCTTTCTCTTTCACTAGATTCTGGAAAAAAGCTACTTCCTCGTGGTGTTTGCTGTTTAATTCCTTGATGCTGTTTTCTAGCATCTCAATCTTACAATGGTGATTTTGGACAACCTGGTCAAGCTCTTGTTGTAGAGCTGCTAGTTTATCCTGCACAAAAGAACAGTTAAATTAACCATCTTATGATGAGATTCATGATGTATAGACATGCGTTATTAACCTGAGACAAGGGCACCAATAGTGAGTTCAAATAATCCTTGTAAAGTTTAATAAAATTGACATATCAACCAAAGTAATGTGAGTGTATGTGTGCTTCACCTTGGCTTTCTGTTCAGCAAGGCACTCCCCTTCTCTTTCACTCTCCCTCTGCTTGTCAATTTCTTCCCTCTCTTTCAATAGTTTCTGGAAAAAAGCTATTTCTTCTTGATGTTTACTGCTGGATTTCTCAATGCTGCTCTCTAGAGTCTTAATTTTGCTTTGGTTATCTTCTTTGACATTGTCAAGCTCTTGATGTAGCATTGCAAGTTCCTCCTAGACAAATAAAGATTGTTGTAACAATCTAGTTTCATGACGACCAAAATTGTTTCACGCTGTGCTTCAATTTATGTCTGTCTCTCTGTGTTTCACCTTTGATTTCTGTTTGTTGTTTTCAAGATCTTTGCGAGACAGTACAAGACTTTGCTGAAGTTCTGCCTTGTCCAGCAGTAATGCATCCATCCTCTCAGTCAGCTCCTTGAACACACAATTCACATGAACTTGAAAAATGTTGACTGCAGATGCATAAGTAATCTAAAAGTCATTACTACATACAAACCTTTAGGAGAGTGGAATCATCTGAACCACTACTATTGCTTTTGGGTTGCTGTTTTAGGACTTCAATTTCTTTTTCCAAATCTGAATATTCGGGGAGTATGCAATAATGTTACATAGGCGCACAATTATTTTGCCACAGACTCAAACTAACAAAATTTAAAAGCAGTCATTTATACCGACCAGCACATCTACTCTTCATCTTCTGCATGCCAGCTATCTGCTTCTTAGCAAACTTGATGAGATCATCTTTTGGCAGGGTGTCCAGCTTTAAATAACAATAAAAGCACAAATATACTAATGCATGCATATACAATAAATCACATTTAGAATAATGTGCTATGTTTTCCTGTACAAGTGCGATACCTTTGACTTGACTGCACCTGCTGGAGACTGAGCCACAGACTCTGATTCTCCACCAACAGAATCCTGATGAAGAAATTTAGAGAAATTTCAGAGGACATTTTTCAACACATATAGTCATGAAGAATTTTAGTGCTGTTAATAATTATTATTCCTTTGTAATATTAGCTACAAAGTCAGGTAAGGACAATCAAAGAGTTTTAGCTGAAAGAGTATTGTGTGCATAATGTTACACATTATATGTTGATAAAGGACAAGATGAAACACTTTCAAATTTGGCAGATATGACCAGGTACTCAATCATCAATATATTCCATTTTTCATATACAGTACTTCGATGGAGGAGAAGCATTTTACTCAGTTCATATCCTGTATAAGGGTAAATTAGGTTGTCAAGAAGTCAACATCGTTCTTGTCAAACTAGAGAAATTTAGCTTAAATACACCAGAGAAAGGACATTAGAAACTTCTTCAGCGCCTTTTAATTAGTTCCAACATTGAGATATATTTTAGTGAGTATTCTCCACTGAATGAGCAGGTAGCGACATGACAGCCTGGCTCACTAGATACATTTGTAATGAGTTCACTAACAATTCAACACAGAGATGATCTTACAAAGACTGGAGCTTTAGCATCATTTTATCTGTCAGTTTAAAGACACTCCAAATGCACTGTGGCTAAAGCTAATTGCTGAACTTAAACTCTTTACCTCCATCTCGGTCGAGGTTGAGCTCTTGTTTAGTCGATAAACAAACACGGGTTGATTATATAATTGTTAAATAAAGCAATGCCGGCGAAGATTCCCGGTTTTTTACGTATTTTTACATGAAAACATCTCGTCTGTTATGGTTTTGAGTTAAACAGGATAGCCATGACTTCCGCAAACGTCAGCTTAGTGACGTCGGTATAATTGATCACGTGTTCACTGACGCCGCCACGGCTGGAACCGGATATATAATTTATGGCTAAATTATGTTTCTGTTTCTCAGAATTACCAGTTACAGCTAATTTACAAGACAGTATATTCGTTCGTTATCGTTTATAAATTTAAAAAAAGTCTGAGAAAGGTTCTGCATTAGACATTTTTTTTTAATCAAACGAGTGTTAAAACACAAATATAAGAGCAGCAGCGTTGAATTGGAAACTGACACCATCAACCACTCTATGGCTTGACATCAGAGGGCTTCCAGCATGTAATTTTTGACCTATGAATAGGTCACTAACACCTTTACCCTGCTTTGTTTTGATGTTTGAGAGGCTTGATACTACAGCATATGAAGGAGTGAGGGCTGAAATACACATTTTAACAAAGATCTCTGTGGCTATACACAAAATACACCTCTCAAATTAAGGAAATAAAAGCTTTTATTGGATTTTATTTTTTTTACATTTGTAGATGTGCATTACCACTGTGATTCAAAGAAAAAGGTGACCTGTTTTTGTATATATTAAAAAAAAACTTTTAAAGCGTTATGAAAATTATTTGGAAATTGTAAAAAATCTGCATTTACACATATAGTAAGTACAGAGATCCAAATGAAAGCCAAGCACTGCATCAGGAATTTGAAATGAGCAAAAGGCAAAATAATCAATAAGATGTTTTGAGTTGAATTTCGGCTAAATTGTCATTATTTTACTGTAATGTTTTTTCATGTTTCTATTTGTGTTTTAAATCAGTTATTTTTTTTTTAGAATGGGGCTATATGTCACCAAATGTGTCCATAATTAATGAATTTGAGCAGTAATGACAATTTTGTGTGTGTGTGTGTATGTGTGTGTTTATGCAGCATTAACATCACCAAAAGCTGCGAGAAGCCACTGTAAAGCTTTTTTGGGGCCTACTATAGGGGCTAACATCAGTCCTTCCACAAAGTCTGGATAATCTGGCTGCAGTTCTGTATTCCCGTCACGTGAGATTTATCTGTTGAATATGTAGAGCATCTGTTTTGACACAAGTGATAGAAGCACTGACGGAAGCAGCTTGACGAGTTTCCTCTCCCCCTGACAACGCTGGGCTGCTCTGGGCAGAGGGGCAGCAGCTCTGTCTCATCTGGAAGGGAGCGTCTCTGCCTTCTACCCTGCATGGGTCAAATGCACCCATCCATCACAGCCTCTCCCTTGCTTTCTCCCAGGACATCCAGCAGTATTTTGCAACCATTTTTCTCCCCCCACTGTGGCCGTCAGTCTGGGACAGCTTTGCAGTAATATAACTGACACCGGCTGGCATTTGGGGAGTAATGAATAGCACTGCTGAGTCTATCAGCTGAAGGAACGTAGACTCATGGCTCTTCTTCTCTTTACTTCTCTCACATTTCCATTACTTCCTCTTTCTGCTTTTTGCTTAAAACATATCAACTAAACATAGAACGAGATACATCAGTCTATTTCTCATCCTACCCCACCCTTATCTTAGTGCAGACACAAAAAAAATGTAGTTTTCAGTCGAACACAAAGAGGAATGGCCAACATCCGGGGCCACATTTACCCTCATAGACTGAGGCTGGTCAAATTCAAGTGCTTTCTCACCTAGAAATAAAAAATCCCATTCTGGAAGGTAAGAGCATCAGTATAAGGACCAATGCAACAATAATGTTCAATGTGTGGTGCAACAAACTCTTGAGTACAGCAGAGACCATCAAGCTAATCTAATGGCGTGCGAGGTGTCGACTCTGACCCGAAGATCTTCAATTGAGATTAATCAGTGCGTTGGACAAACACTGAAGAGGAGTGCTGTGACGAAGGAGCCCTCTCCAGCCTTTATTTCCCTCTTTTCTGCCCCCGCACACTTGACCTCCTGCACCAATCAGGGAAAGGTGACTTGGTTATGTCACTGGCCTCCTACAGTGTGATTGAAGCTTCTCAGTGGGGCCCCATCAGAAGCCAAGTATCATGGCCCCATACAGTCTCACTCAAAAACAACATTTATTTGGTTAAATCCCAGCTGGACAATCTCCCTATGGTGCACTCTCTTCATTGTTTTATCATAAACAATTATAATAATATTCTAATAGCACACTAATAATGCTATTTTTTAGCAGCTGTGCTACATTTGCTTGAGTGAATTTTTATATTTTTATATGTAGGCCTACTTAATGCTTGTTGCAACCCCCCCCCCCTTTCTTTTGGACTTGATGTTGTATTTATTTTCTCTTTGACATTTTACCTCCACAGACTGGCAGAACCATTAATAGGTTTGACATTTTAATGTATAACTTTGACATTTCAATACATTAATGAGGAAATGGGAAACCCCCAGATTGTTCTTTTTAGTATATAGACCCAGACTGAGGGATTTTTTTTCTTCTAGTAAATAATAATAAATTATACTTCAGAAATTTGATATTATCTTTGATGTGATTGCCAGGATCAGACTTTTGGAGGCACAAGGTTCACCGCACAAAGACAGACGACAACGGTGGTCAGAAGTCATTTTTGTTTATCTGTGGAGTTTTTCTCCCTCCTGGTAAATCAGACAGAAAAGGTTGCTGTTCGATGTTCTTTAGAGAGGGCTGTGGAGCTTCTGCTGATTGGGAGGGAAGAGCAGTGACGGCAGCCTTTTTCTCTTCCAGGCCCATAGGCTGTGAGGGTTTTCTATATAAATAGTTTGGTGGCTCAGCAGGAGAGCAGCTCTTCATCAAGGACCACAACCTGCATCCGTCTGCACTTAAAGCCTTGATTACACCTTCCTCCTCTTCCTGCCCCTGACTCACCCCTTTTTCCACTCTTATTATTGTTATAATCATACTTCCAAAAGAGATAATGCGGATGGACAAATTTATTGGAAGGTTGTGATGTCATGACTAACAGGTATAAAAAGCTTGGAAGACCAATAATTTAACATCTTTAAATTATTTTATTGGCTGATTGAGATTTGCTTGTTGGTGTTTACCTGGAGTTTTTTATGTATCAGTAATATGGAACTTTCAATAGGAATGTTGCAAATTTTTAAGTTTGGCAAAGATGTTTTGCTATAATGTCCCAGTTGTACAGGCTGCACATTTAACTGGTTCACATGATGTGACTTTTCTCTCACAGGCTGTGAAATGTTTTTTTTTATTTTTATGAACCCTTAATTTTTACATTTTGCACAGGTCCTGTCCCCCCACCCCCTTTACCTGCTGAAATACACCTACGGGAATGAGTGGACAAGCTGGAGCTGAGGTCAATCTTTCAGGAGCTGAGAACGAGGCAGCGGCTTTTGATAAAGAGAGATTTCTGAGCATTGATTTGACTTGCGCTTGGCTAGGCCTGCCCCTGAAGATGTGTATGTTATTCTCACCTCAATGTAAGAGTATCATGCATTACTCAGTTGTGCAGCTACCATGACAGCTAATGCACATACACACTTAGCCTAGTGGGCCAGCCCTGCAATAAGTCCTGTTTAATGCATTGTTTTTTTCAAAAACACCGCTTGACACATGCAGGTTATACATGCACACATACGGGCTGGCAGCTGTCCTGTGCTGATTTCATCAGCAGTAGTGGAGATAAAACATGCTAGCTGATGGTTTCCAGAGTAATGAAGCGTCAGGATTTGTCAATGCCACCCCTCGTGCTAAGTGTGACTGAAATACTGCCTCCTCTGTCGCTCTGTTGATCTCTCAGTGTGTCTGTTCACTCCATCTCTTCCTCTTCTCTCCCGCTTTTTGTCATTCATCATCAGATGGAGCCGTGGCCTGCATCCGCTGGCCTGTGCGTTCGTTCATCGCAGAAGGCTAACAGGATATATTTCATCTGCACCGCCTCAATTTCAATCAGAGCTAATGGAAGTGCTGGCCAACATGCTGCTCAGCTCTGGTCATAAGAGTGCAGCATGCACGCCGTGTGAACACTCTAACAACCTGTCCAGGCGAGCTCACTATCTCAGCTGTAAATGTAGTGGCTTCGATGTTAAAAATGTTTTCCTGTAATGAAGCAGTAGTAGAGTCCAAATAGCACTGTATACACAGCAAAGCTAACTCTATTCATAATACTGCATGTTTTTAACAGCGGGGCACGATGTCAGACCATCATGACTCGCAGATGTGTTGCATGTGTTTCCAAAGTAGCAGTTTTGTCGCAAAACCAGATTGTGAAATCTCAAAATGAGACACAATTCAAAGGTGTTTGTTATTCTCAGCATCACCTACATTATAGATAATAACTTCTGGTCAGATTTTAAGCTTGTTAGACTGGCACAGACAAAATGTACTCGCTCTCTAGGTCTGAAAGGTTTCCCACATTTTGCTGTTTTGCATTCCTGGAGGTGCCATTTTGAGACGATTTTCAAACGTCCCTCAGAATGAACCCAGAATGACTGGGACCTAGAAGGTATTGAGCCATTTACCAACCTAAGCTTAACCCAGTGGTTGTATTGAAAGCGTGTTTCATCATCTTAAAGGCTGACATGTTCCTGTTTTCTTTAAGAAAATACTTCTCCAACAAAAATGATCTGGCAACTTCACTATCTCACTCTCTTTACATAACTTGATGTGCTTACAGTAATGTGTCAGGGATATTGATGAGGAGCGCTTGCGTGTGCTTTTGTACAGCAAGGCTGCATGCTCTATTTTCTCAGCAATTAAGCAGCATCAGTCAGTGTCAGAAAAATGGCCCTAAATGGTTAGCACACTCCATTAGAGGAATTACAGCAGCTTTAGCCTGCTGCAGAAAGAGACGCGAAACAAAAAGTTAATGAAAGCCAATAGTTAATCCATCATTTTCAGTAACACGTGTGAAACGCTCTGTGATACAAGACCATTGCATCTGGATAAGCCTAAAACTACTTTTCTGGATTTTACATCAGCCTTTAATACATTCCAGCCAGAGCCTTTATTGTCCAAGACAAGAAGGAAGTCGATCCTTATTGAGTTCGCTGTTACCACAGACAGTACAAGGTCAACCGGACATATTAAACTCCAACAGTTACCAACACTGGAGTGCCTCAGCCATGATGATTTCCATCGGTGATTGTAGAATGGATGTACCCAACATGTTTATTTTGAAGGTTCCTCTTTATCCTGCACCGCTATCTTTGTTGGGGACTGAAGACGACCCTGGTATTCATCAGGTGTATGCGGATAGAGTGGTGAAGTGGTGCGAGGAGAACTCACTTAATGCCAGTGCATAGAAAACAAAATAAGTTAGTTCCATAGAATTCCTATCCTGCACCTGCCATTTTAGTAACACAAATCAATCAATCAATCAATCAATCAATCAATCAATCAATCAATCAATCAATCAATCAATCAATCAATCAATCAATCCCTTAGGAACTATGTTGGTTAATCTGTGATGAAGTGTTGTGGTGAAAGGAAGCGGCCAGCCAGAAGCAGCTTGCGCTGCTCTCAAGGCCTTGACAAGGACTCGCTCCTCTCCAACCACACCAACATAAGTGAAGGATTTCCTAATCACGTTTAGGGACCTGCATCATTACTCACCCTGAGAGCACCTGTTAAAGGCAATGCTCCTTGTCCTGTTTGATAAGGCTCATATTCGCATTTCTTTTGGGATTCTGGTATTTTTCTCTCAGGGCATCTCCCTTGTGTCCACTGATCAAGATCAAGTATGGTCGTGCGGCCCAAATTTAATCCAGTGGGACCCAGACATCAATAATATATTAGTGGAGCAGTTAGCAGCCTAAAGATATCAGTATCGATCTCCCCCTTAGATTCAGCTTGTTTGGACTGGGAGACAAATGGCCTCCTCGCTTCTCTCGAGGAACCCATTTCATTTTACAGTAACTGCTGTTTCTGTGCCCCTGCGACTGTGGCTGTCGCTCATGACGTCCAGTGGTGACATTAACACTGGCTGGACTCGCTGGAAGCCTAGGCTATTGCAATTGTTCACAGAACACAAGAGAAAGTCAGCATCTCCATTCAGGTCTGAAAGACTGAAGAAGGCACAAAGCCTGTCAATCAAGGCTGCATTATAATTCTGACATTTACTACACATCCCTGCTGTTCTGCCTCTTTGAGCGAGCAGTTTTTACAAACATTGCTCCTTTTTTCATTGAGCAATGCATGAAAATCAGGAGGCCATCTCTCTTTTGGGCCAGAGTTTAAATACCAACTGGTGCAAAATGAGAGCAGGTGAGTTTGGGGTACAGACAGAAAGCAGTAAGATGAGCAGAAGGCCTTCGATGGATATTTGACCTTCATCTGCTGTGATAAACGCAGCCTCCTGTTCATGAGGGCAGTTATTGCAGCTATTGTGTCTTTCTGTAACTGCCAGGACAATGTCCCCAACCACAATGTTAACTTTGAGGTTCAACACCCACAGCCATGAGGGGAAATCAGCTAGTTGGACCACAGATGAATATATAGGCAGATCTACGAATGTAAAAGGCACACAGATGAATCATTTTCAATTGTAAATACAGTTTTGTGTCCACTAGCAGCTGTGGCTCAGCTGTAGAGTGATGAAAGGTTGCTTGACTGATCTTAGGCCTCTGCAGCGGACATGTCAAAGTGCTAATGTCTAGAGCCAAAATTGCTCCCCAGGTGGCATCTTGGTATACAAATGTGTAAATTGGGCCACTTGAGCACATTGAGTCCTGTATGGACAACACTGACCCAGCTAGGTGCAGACTCCAAATGTTAACTGGTTGGAAAGCTCAAAACTGGTCTGAGAAGTGCTGAATAAAAACACTCCAATTTACAGTAGTGATGATAAATCATCTGCATGAACGTGTGGAGAGGGCAAAAGCAAACACCAACAGAGACGGAACACAGTGAAATGCCTTAACGTTCCATCAGTAATCACTGCCATCAGCATCACTTACCCCCCACGGTGAATATGAATTTACCTCAGATCTCAGCATGAAAACAAATCTGTTTACAATGTTTTCTTTGGCATAAAATAAAGAGATTTTCCAGGTTGTTCTATTTATTGAGTGTTACTGTAATTTACCTATGCAGAATAAAGTAGATACAAACCTACTGGTTTTCTACATTTCCCTGATATCATATAATTACCCAAATTGTGGCAGCATCCCAACACATTTAAATACTAACTAGGGCAATATTGTATATTAATTTTGTTTTAAATGTATTAACCATTCCTCTGCATTTTGGAAGATTGTCCCACCGTAGCAAAGCAACAGCATTGAACTTGTAACTAAGTTAGCTCACTTGATTTAATTACCTCTCCCCATCCATAACAGACAATTGGATTATTGTTTGCATCTTCCTGTATGAGAAGGAGACACACACACACACACACACACACACACACACACACACACACACACACACACACACACACACAAGGTGTGACAGTTTTAGCCCATGAAGGGGGACCCGCCTCAATACTTAGAGAACTATTTTGCACCTAAAGGAAGGAAAACAGTCATCAATGAGAAAAAAAGGATCAATCCCAATGGAAAATGTGTTATTATTTCAGTCTTCATGTTTTCAAACTCCTTGGCTCATCTCTCCATGCCAGATGCACTGGGTCACACTAGTCGCGGTCACATGGGGTGGTTGGTGACTCCGAACACTAATGTAAGATCCTTTGGACAGCGTTGCCCTCTGGCTGCATCACAGGATAACATGACAATAATGTCACAACCTAAAAACACATCCCAGCACTCAGTGTTCTACGTCTCCAATCCCCCAGGTTGTAAACCAAAGAGTAAAGGAAGAAAAAAGTGTCCTCTTTCAAAACAAGCATTAGAAGTGCAGTCTGTCTCTCTTTTCTTAGTGAAGTGTACACTCTGCTTCTCCTTTGTGCTATAATTAGGATTTGTTGTGCGACTGGACTCAATTTCTCTTGTTAATTAATCAATTATTAATTGATTAGTTAATAAGTAATGTGTCTGTTCAATTAATAATAACTAATGGGACTCGGGGAATTGTCCTGACCTCACATACCCTTCTCTGTTTTAATTGGAATGTGGCGGTCAGGAAGCTGTGCACACAGGCACAAATGCACACACGGCAGAATCGGTACCACAAGAGAATAGAAAATGGCCGGAATCTTGATTCTTGCTTTCCTTAATCTTAGAGATGATAAACCAGATAAAGTAATTGAATAAGTCACCAAGACTACACACATACACACGCACATCTACATGCACGCACACACATAAGGCCATCTGTCAATTTAAAGATGAAAGATGATAGGTGCAAGGTTCTCCCTCTCTCTCTCACAGACACACACACACACACATGCACAGCTGCTCATCTATCTCTGCATGTCTGATTCCTCGTCCACCCCCTCCCCACCCACGCTCTGTGTGTGTTTGTGTGTGTGTGTGTGTGTGTGTGGTCAACCCTGCATCCATCATGCGTCATCTTTAAATTGACAGCCTCGTAAAGCATTACGGAGGCTAGAGGGGTCCTGCTGGGCTCTTGTGAGACAGATAAATGTTTGTACCCCCTTAGCTTGTTAGCCAGCAGCTGCTATCACTTCTGACCAGAAACACGTCCTTCCTGTTTCAACAGGTGTCCCTGTAGCTGTTCAGGCTAAAAAAAATACAAATCCTGTTTCAGGTTCATTCTCGGTTGAAATGCCACAGTCAAGATGTTTGTGTGTTTGTGCTTGTGTGTGTGATACAAAGTCCCAAGATCCTGGTAAGTGCATCCTTCCTGTGCTTCAGCAGTGAGTCTTTCATTCCATTTTTCTTTCTGTGTTTGTAAACTGAAGTGAATCTGTACCTGTCTGGTTCCCACTGCTGCTGGACGAAGACAGATGTGCGGCTGCACCGAGGCAGAAATGGGTGCTGATTTACACACACACACACACACACACACACACACACACACACACACACACACACACACACACACACACACACACACACACGCACACACAAACATGTTTCTGACTCAACTGATGCTGTTTCAAGGACCTTTTCCCCCCACTCAGCATAAACTAAATCACTCTGAAGGGTGACCCCTCCCCTCCTCCTACCCAAACGGTGGTAATAGAATTTGTAAATGGCCGGTTCAGTTGATTATGAGAGGCAGCTTTTTCCCAAAGAGAGACGGTTTTTATGCGTCTGTGCCTGGAGGTGAAAAGTGGACAGTTTAGTTGTGTGTAGAGGTTTTTTTTAAACAGAATCATCTCTCTTTTCGCTTTAGAAATCAGGTGTAGTTTATATCCTGCTGTGCATATTCCATTGAGTCATTAAAATTCTGTATTTCATATTAGAGTGGTGGTAACAGTTCAGCGGGGAATTCATTCCCCATCAGGTCACTTACATCTTTACGTTTCATACGGTTTCATACGATCACGCTCCTGTCGTCTTCCTCCAGCCTATTAAGGTCTAATTGGAGCCGGGCTACTTACCGCTGATGGGATCAATAGAAGAGCCAACAGTGGGCTCACACCATTTTCATTACTCACTGCAGTTCAATACACAGGCAGCCGCTGCAGCCACTGATTGCCGTGGCGACGATAAGACAGCATCTGTCAAAAACAAGCAGCTGCGGCTAAGCTATATTTCTGTCCTGTGGTTACGGCTTTTCCAAATGTCATACAAATATTGCAGGATATCTAAAATTTAGACACGTGCTGTTTAGTATGACTGAAGATTAAAATGTGGGGATTTTAATTGACAAGTGGTTTGCATTGGAAGTGAACATCCACATTGGGGTGAACATAAATGAGAGCAGACTTTTTGATGGAATAGAAAGTGCTGGTGCCAGGAACCGACCCACAGACAGCCAGGCGGTACTTGTCCTCTGCTTACCCTGGTACCTGTCGTACTTTTCACTGATTTGATCCCTTCTTGTTGAACCGGCAGAGGACTCAAGCAGAGTGTGAACGTTGGGGACCAGGATCTTTTCCTCTTCCTGTGCACAATAATCTGACAGGCATCTGTTTTAATGTGGTGCACAATGATGAATTAACAATCTTTTAGGCACCCTGGCAATGATGAACCTCTGCAGTAAAACTGGATAATACTCATATTATAATGACTAAATCCTGATTTAAATCTATCACCAAAGCAGGAAGGTCTCAGCAGGCACCTTTATGCAGCAGCTTGGGAGAGAGCTTCACTTTCCACTTCAGCAACCTGCATGTCCGACCTGAGCTAATTTAATAGCCATGTGATATTTTCCATGGCTTGTTATCCAAACTGTCAGGGTATCTGTCCACATGTATTGTATGGAGCACATCCAGATCTCACGCTTAATTCAATTGTGGGCTCCAAAGGAAACATTTTGGAAACCAAACAACATGCTAACATTAATTAGTTTCTTTAAATTGTGAAGTCTTGTAAACCTCCCAATTGGAAACTGCTTGAGCTACAAGAGGTGGTGTTGGTGGTAGTTTCTCTCTGTCTCCCTTCATTTCTGTCCACACACTTGAATCATAACTGGTGATGGAACTATAGTATTCTACTACTACTCACTGGACATCTCTACACGCTTCACTGGGGGACACATGTCTCTTTTTCCAGTCCTCCCTTACGAGAGCTGCGTCTGTCGTAAATTCTAGATTAATTTATGTTCCTGTCCGCAGCATTGCCAGGATTAATAAAATGTACCCGGGGGACAGCGTGTGTGTGTGTGTGTGTGTGTGTGTGTGTGTGTGTGTGTGTGCGTGTGCGCGTATGCACTAAAAATAAATTGGCTTCAAAAAGGCAGTTATACCAGCTCGCAAGCAGAGACTTGGTAAAGGTCTACACTAAATCTAAATGTCCCAGATGCATCAGCACAGGCAGAAGCTTTGCAAAGTGTTTCAATTTGTTAGGAAAATTCGACAATTCTACTGTACTTAGGGTGTATAAATGCATTTGTATGGTATGGTATGTATTTATGGATTATGTATGTATTTCTTCTGTAACAGTAAATTGAATCGAATATTGTTTAAAACAGAAATTGGAATGTGCCTAATCCTGTGGCACCTTTCATCCCCCTGAATTTAGTCTGACATCAGCTTCTGTCTTAAAGGACAGGATCAAGGACGTGGCTGGTGGTGGGACTCCTGTTCAAGCCCCATATGAGCTCATGGGGGAACAATTAATATCTGGCCCTCCCATCCATTCCTCCCCCTCCATTACAAGACACAGAGCTCTTAGTCTAATGTAAATGATGGCAATCCAGATAATGATCTTTTTTTTTCAGGATCACGGCAATAAATGGGCCAAGAAATATGGCTGCTGATGAAATCATCCCTCTCTCCATCTTCTTTACCTCGCCTTTGTTCTTACCTTAAATTTAATGTCCTGTTTCTCACTTTTGTTTGCTTTTGTTTTAGGTTTGTGATTATTTATGAGAGTGGCTCCTATGTGTCTAGAATCTAACTGGATATATCTTTAACACAGAGAGAAATGTTTTCATTTCTATAAGTACAACACAAACCTGAAATTCTGGAGTCCATTATTTCTATTCCTCTTTTTATTTCAGCATTTTGGCTCTGAGCCTTAAATATAATGTTGGTGTCCTCTTTTGACTGCCTTCTCAGATTAAACTGTAGATTTACCTCCTCTCTGCTTCCATTTGGCTCCTTTTCGGCCTCTTCTGGCTTAAAGATCCACAGGTGTGTTGTGTGTGGGGACACCACTCCATGCTTCCTGTGGACAGCATCACACACGCAGCTGAGAGAGCTGTTTAAATGAACAGTCTGAGGTATAAGGTTAAAAAGAAAATGACTCATACTTTCTTTGCTGCAACTTATAAAAGATGTAAGCAGTATCCCTCCGACTTCTGTGGGTCATTTTTTGAAGGAATTAGTGATGAATTTGGCTTGAGGGATGAATGCATACATCTTTCCGTGTTCACGTGGCGTCCGCATGCCACTGATTGCGTTCAGGGATTTCTCAGTCATGCTTTAAACACAGAGGAAGTCTCGGCGAAGATGTGCCGCCTGCGGCAGCCCTGGGGGGGTCATCGGAGTTAATGCATATAGAAACAGCTCAGGCAGCTAAGGGACATTTTTAAACATGAAAAAAGCCAACAGAGTTCAATCAGAGGATCACGGTGAAACGGCGAACAAAGGAGCACTTCTGTGTTGTTTTTTTGGCTATATATTACACATGGGGCAACCAACATCAATAAATATCAAAGCTTCAATCACGAAGACCCATAATTACTGAGCTGGAAGCCAATTTTCCTAATGTACTGTACCAGCAGCTTTGTGCTGGGTGACATAGTGCATCAAGGGCTACATGATAGCGGGAGAAATGCTCTCCACAGGGATGATTAGACACTAATATAACCACATTGTCATCTGCTGCGGCTTGAAGTCACAGATTTTTGTCCTAAAAGCTTTAAACAAAGATAAAACTCCAGCCTGATGACACCCATATATCAAGAGCACCCTCGAAGATGTTACATTTAAGGAATATTTGTATAACTACCTGTTCACCCTAACTTCGCTGTTGATTAGTGAATAGACGACTATGAAACCCTGGCTATATTCATACCGAGTTTCTCATATTATACAACCCATGCTCACATCTGTCACCTGCAGGCAAATCACCTGACAGGGCAGCTACAACTCCCTGCCACCTACATTAATAACTGTTGTCTCTGCCCTCCCCCGTCACTCCCCCACTGCAGACAGAGTAATTGCTTTCTGGTCCACACTGGTCGGCAGGTGAGGAAGGTGTGTATGTGCCGCCTGAGATGACGCACTGACACGGATGACATCATCTACACTTGAATCGGCACTTTCTTGCTGGGACAATGAAATGGACATTGACTGAAATGTGCATGTGTGTTGCTGTACTGGCTATATATTGAGTACTGTAAAATGAGGACATTTATTGGAAGTTAGCCTTTAAATATCCTTAAATAGACTTGGTTTTAAGGTTGATGCTAGAATTTGCTTTGTTAAAAAAAAAAAAAAACGGGGCTGGAGAATGCATTATGTCTACGAAAGTCCTCACAAATGTAGTAGAACAAGGGTGTGTGTTGCACATGCTCATATTTCTGAATGACTGAAAGCTCTGATAGTTCTGACAGTTCTGTTGTGGCCAATTTGATTGATGCATCCGAGCCTCCAACCAAAGATTAAACCATCCACTTGCCAGACCACCACACACACACACACACACACACACACACACACACACACACACTCTACTTAAGGTGGAAAATGCTACAAAGAAATGGCAATAGAAACAATGCACATGATTGTGCTAAATAATATTTATTAATATCTAAACACACATATACTCTTATAGACACCACATAAATAAATAAATAAATAAAAAGCTTCACTGTCAACAATGTTGCATTTTAAAGTAGGCTAGAACCTCCATAAGCTCTTTGTGAAACATACATTTATCACACAAAAATACGGTATCGTTGCATTTTACAACATACGGCCACAAATGTGACAGTCAGACAGCTGACAAGATTCTTTTTCACTATTATTATTATTATTGTTGTGTGCGTTAAGGTTTGTGGATGAAACCCAAGGTACAACACACTTAGTATGAAACTGACCACATGAGGAGAGAGGTTTACATTCACATTTAAGTTCACCATCAGAACCCAGCGCTGTCTTGTGACAACTTTGTGGATCTATTCCTTAGTTCTGCTTTGTCAATTGTTAAATCATATGTAACTACAGCAGTCAGTTTGAACAAGGTTACAGCTTTTAACATTTAGAGTTCCTTTCCAGACACAATTTGACTAAAGTTGGATCTGCATCATGTTTAACTGATGCCAATGCTATTGGTTCTAGTTCAACTGCTTACTTCTTTATTTATTCAAGAGTAATATCTCAAATCTATTGTTCCATCACTTGTTTTGATTATTTATTGATATATATACTATATATTGTTTACTTTAATAAGAAGAATAAAGGTTTCAGTCACTGTTGACACAGTTTATGCTGAAAGTAAATGTACCAAGCAAATGTAAAACTGAAATCACAATATTTACTGTTAATAAAGCTTTGATTTGAATGATAAAACTATATATGGACACTGATTTAATTTTAACTGATTTTTTTCAGTAAAATAAAAGTGTATATGGGTCCATTTTCTCTGAGTGACATTCTCCTAATCCTCATTTGAAAGCAATAATACTTATTTGGGACTTCATAAAACAAAAATAGATCTTTGGAACTATTGCAACACACTGTCAAACACTGGGATATAACCTCACAATTCTAGTCATTAGTAACTTTCACTCAAACAGTCCTCAGTGTAGAACATTTCTCAGCTTTCATTACTGCAAATAAAACTTTGTAAATCAGAACCTTTTAACAGTTCACACCTATTTGCAGCATTAATAAATTGTCCTGAGGACTGATCTACTGAGGTTGGGATCAATAAAAGCCAATGGTACTGACACCACCCTGGGAGGGTTGGACAGTCAATACAGGTGTATCAAGAAACAAACTACAGCATCACCTCACCATGTCTGAAGTTAGAATTACTCCTGTTCATCAGTTGATGCCAATAAAACCCTTCAGCAACATTTTGAGATCTTTGAAAGTTTAACACATATGTGCATACATTACATGTGCTTTTATGGTTGCCAGTATGCATAATAATTCAGATTTACCACATGACATTGGGAAGAAAGGGAGTTCCATTATAAATTTACAATGTTGGTAAAGAAACAAAGCCAATAGCTTCCCTGCTGACAGGAATGTGTTGTTTATCATTAGACAGTTGAAGAAGTGTTTATCAGTGTGGTGAAAGCAGAGGCTCCTGTGGATATACATTCATCAAGGTAATCAGTGCGAGTTCTGTACCCCTCATAAGTCTTTAGTGCAAAAAAAGTAAGTTGGTAATAGTTAGGGTCGTTTGAAACTAGAGATGCGGATACACATGTCGTTAGGTTGGGTTTTACTTGTGTGCCAAAACTAAACTAAAGCAACTAAAGATTTGGCAATCTTTAAATGTTATGTTGTGCCTTTTAAGCCTTGCCCACCATAGGTAGAGTCAGCCACAATAGCTGTAAGGTTGGGAGCGAAGCAGAACCAACAAAGCTACGGTAAGCTCCAACAAAAGATTAAAGAATGCTACTGAGCATTAAAGTATAATACAGTGGTTATACAGAATCTCTCAAAAATATCTGAGTTGCATAGATTTGGGAGATACTGTAAAACCACAGTATTATAGTTTAATGCTCAGTAGCCTTCTTTAATCTTTTGTTGGAGCTTATTGCTCTAAATGTATGGTCATATGAAACCTAAAAAGTTCTATTTTCATGCGGTAAAGAGCAGAATTTAATGCTAAGTATGAACGGGTTGTGTGCTCTGATAGCCTAGTTATCTTATTCTAATATCATTTACTGCATAATGGCAGCATAGAATTTGATAAATAGTTGCACTTTCAAGCATGAAGTTGCTTGGGCATGACTATGTTAGATTTCCAGGAGTCTCATGCTATCTTCTGAACATCCCTCAACAACTCATATTGGTGCTCATTGCTCACTGTCATTTAATTAATAAGGAAACACAGACTTTTTGACATAGACAGAGTTTTCAGTTGTGCCCATTTCTATTGCATCATCTGAAATTGATGACCTACCATGACTTAGATCAGCTGCGATGAACTCTAGTTGTCTATCCCTTCCACTTTACCATGATGCCAAAATATCTTTCTACCCCTGTGTTCCCTAAAATACATCAAAGGAACAAAAAAATATGGCTTAAAATCTGAATACTTTCTTCTCTGGATTCTAACGTGTTGCCAAGAGTGCAAGCGTTCAAACACACGCACCCGTACTCTTGGCACAAGTTTAACATATTACATTTCAACTGTCTTAATTTCTCCCATGTTCCAGCAGCAGCATATATGCTAAACTAACATGAGATGAAAAACAAACATTTTAATTAGTATGATAATAATTGATGTATGGATGAGAGCTATAAAATAGAACTGGTGAGTGACTCTAAAACCAGTGCAGAATCTTTGCATTTATCTCCGTGTGTGGCAGCTACAAACATCTGGAATGATATCGATGCCTGTAATCTATTCCCTTGTTTAACTCCCATGGTTCTGTTTTTGTGTGCTGCCTATTCTTCATTATAAAACTATTCTGGGCTAGATGACCCATCATTAATAAGGGCCTCACTATTGGTGAATGTCCCCGCAAGGGATGAACCAATGACCTGTTGCACAGGTAGCATCTCTGACAGAACCATCTCATCATGGTTGCTCACCAGCGTGGCTTTGTCCATGATCTCCTTGCTGTGTTTAGACACTACAGCATCCATGAAGTCATACTTGTGAGACAACGTGCCGCTTTCAAACAGATACTTTGTCAGGTAGGAAAAGAACACGTTTGCCAGGAAGGACGCCACCATGGACACAGACTTGAAAGGAAACCTCTGCTGCACAAAATGCTCCACTTCTCCGGTTAGGTAGTGGGTTCTCTCCTGCATAACCCAACCGGGGTAGTAGATAAAAGGCGGGAGTTTGAGGTAGGGCTCCCCTCCACCAATGCGCAGTAAAAGACCAACAATGTACGCGGCCACAGAACCGTAGGTGTTCGTGCCTTTGACGAACAACACGCTGAGGAGTTGGGGAAAGATGATGACATAGACCAGGTCTGAACTCAGGTACCACAGCCCGTATACTGTTCCGGTCAGCAATGCCATCGCAGTGGCAAGAGCTCCAAACACAAAGATGGTGATCCGCATTACCCAGACAATTTCATTATCTGAGGCCTGAAGGAAAAGAGGGAAGACATTGAACAATGTTGAGACAAGAAATGAGTCTTAAAATCCAACCTGCGTGTGAGTGCGGTTTGTATAAAAGGTGCCGATATTACCGACTGTCGGAAGGCGAGTTGATAAATGTTCCTCGCAAACATGGAGCTGGCGGAGAGGATGGATGAATCTGCCGATGACATGACTGCAGCTGACACGGCTCCCAGACCAAAAAAGGAGACGTAGGGAGGGCAGAGGTGCTGAAGCACTATGGGGAGGATCATGTCTGATTGATCCTTATCCTTCGGAGAGATGAACCCATAAGTTGTCTGGTTCCAATCTTGAAGGAAACAGTTAGAATATGTAAACTTATTTTTGACAGCTTATAACTAATGCTCTGTGTGGATACGACACTTCTCTGTAGAAGACAATACAATGATGCCAGAATTAATGGTTGCTGACCTAAGATATAACAACCGTGTAACACCAACTTCAATCAACACACATATGTTTACTGGACAGTTTTTACGAGTTATAAAATTAGTTAATCATTATTAAATATCCCATTATGTACTTGCATTAATAGTATTTTAATTACAGGGATGATTAATACTCCTATCATAAATGATGCATAATGGGTCCCTGAAGTTATTTAAATGAGACATTTTGAGCTGATTGAATACAGAAGATTGAGGGATAAACCCTTTGAGTTGATCGACCCGTCATGGTTGTGTAGGCGTGTGTGTTATTGTTGCAAGTATCTGAGGTAAAAGAGGATGTGTGCAGTGCACATGAAATTCCCAGGTAAACTACTCAATAATTAGAGCTATTTCAGCTAAGGATTTTAATGGGATAGTCAGTGGATGCAGTGCAGCAGCAGCAGCAGACATTACATCAGCACTAGAGCATTGCCCCATTGGGTGAAAGGAAAAATGGCCACCAAAGGAATATATTCCATAAAATAGCCAACACCTTTTCCCGACCTCCATGAATCAGTCTCCAACCGCTCTCCGCTGCATATCCTCACAATTAATGTGAAAAATATTTTTTCTTATGTTCCTAAACCATTTAACACCTGTCAAGAGTTCCATCATTCATAAATGGCCCACATTTGCTTGCTTGCTTGGATATTTGCAAATTAATGTCTGTTATGAAACATCTTCAGACAGATCACATAAATTGCCTCTATGGCTGAAAAATTACTCAGCTGACATAGCGTAATGGCTGTCTTCCCTGTCTGTGGTTGGAATTATCTGATGTTGTTTATGTCTCCAGACACTGTGTGAATTTACACATATGAAAGAAAAAGGCTGCTGGGCTGCGAGCAACTCACGGAGGCATTGTGCAGCCTTTGATCACACTCTCCTCTTTAAATAAAGGATCACATTCCTGGATGTTTGGCTCTCCTTATAATGTTTTATGAAACCTTATAAATCAATTTGCGTGTTGGTTTTGGTTCATGTTTTTGATGTAACAGCTGAAAAACAGAGTGCAGAATGAAATTACCACACTGCAGTTTTCCCCTTTTCGTGTCTTTTGACAACATTAGTGATAAAGAAAACATGCTTCATTTGAAAGTCCCGTTCAAAGGTCAAACAAATACCCAGTGTGGATAATATTTACCGGTGGAGGCCCCTATAGCTCCTATGAGGACCGAGGGGACCGCCATGACCAGACAGCCAAAAGCAGCGAGGAAGGAGAGGACCTGGGCGTAGGTAGCTGAAGAGGCAGAAAGAACCCGTTGAAAATAGACCTGCCAGGGAATCCCCCCCAACATCTAGAAACAGAGACACCACAGTAAATACCAGAGCAGATCAGACCAGTGCAAACAGCCATCCTCTAAAATCACCAGTCGAAAATCCTGGCTATTCAACAGTCGATGCATTTCATCTCCGCGGGGGAGGTGGGGGGGGGGGGGGGGTAAAGTTGGAGGAATCTTAATGAAAAATGTCTCACTAGTAAACAGAAGTTGTCGATCCAGAACCATTTGTCATCAGGGTCAATCTTCCCCAGCCAGGGCGACTGGTATATTGCTTCCTTGGCTGAGACGGTGATGTCTGACACAGCAGGATTGGCCAAAGCAAAAGGCACACTGATCCACTGTAGAGGAGATTTGGGTGATTAGTATTGTTGTCATAAAGCCAAATAAACCTTTAAATACAGCTATGCATTAGAATCTGCAGGCTATTCCAACAGTTTCAGGGTTTTATGAAAGTTCTATTGTTATGCACAGGAGGTTATGATTACGAACAATTGATTTTTAAATTGCTAATCTGAGCTGCATGAAAGAAACTGCTTCAAGCTGTTTCAGGCTGAGACTGTAAAACTCACCAAGCCTACAAAGATGCAGAAGAGTTGCACCACATCAGTGTATGCAACTGAGTAAAGGCCTCCCACAAGGGTGTAGAAGATGGCGATCAGTGCTGAGATCACCACCGACATGTTGATGTTTATGTCCACGATTACACTCAGAGTGGCTCCTACACAAGTAATATATCAGTGAGATAAGATATCGATGTCTGAGAACAATATTTAACCAGACTGGACTCTTGTGCGTTAAAGAAAACCCTCATCCTCGTCATTGTCTGCCTGTTTGCTGCATAAGTGCGCGTCAGTGACTCAGCCCCAGTCAGAGACACGCAGACCTGCAGCCCACTGTCCATGCAGGGCAGACAGAGTGCAGAGGAGGAAGACGGCGCGGTAATCTGCTGGCTCTGACCACACACACTCCTACCTGCTGACACTTGCTGGAGCCTATATTTTAGATCTGTCTCGGGTCCGTATAGCTGAGCGAACTCACCCAGAGCAGACAAAATGGCAGCAGACCAGAAGATTTCTCCCATGAGTGCCGGGATAAAGAGCAGGCCGCCCATCCTTTTCCCATATAGCTGCTGGAAGGGGTCCAGCATTGTGACATATCCACGAGAGCGCATTGGCTTTGCGAAGAAAAGGCCTCCTGAATGAGCACAACAGAGAGAGTTGTGGTGGTGTTGAGGTCAGTTTTGTCAATAAATTCAAACAGATCAGTGCGATATTCCAATTGGTGGATCTGACTGACTAAATTGTAATAAAACTGATATTTACCTACTACCAAGCTGAGAGCGTAACCAAAAGGGGCCTGGGCCCAAGCCAGGCCGTAGTCTGGAAGGTAGACATACTCTGCAGTGCCATTGATGTAGCCTCCACCCACCCACGTTGCTGGAGTTACACAGAACAACTTTATCAATATATATTTAAGATCCTTAAAGCAGATTTTCAACTTTCATTTGAAGAAGATAAGAACAACAGTGCTGGACCCATAAACTCACCTGTCATTGTGAATCCACCTACAAACAACCCGATGTCCCTCCCCCCGACCATGATTCTTTCGCTTCGCTCTCCGCCATCACCAATGCCGGAGTTCTTGTTCTTCCAGGCGGCCCAGATCCCCACAAACAGAATCAAGACATAGAAGATGACGATGGCCACAAGCCCCTCGACGTGGATGGTCATGTTCCTCCTTCCTCTCGCTCAGATCAAGTTTAACAGCGCGCAGAGGGCTGGTTTTCATGGAGGGAACTTGGCCAAGTCTTGGAGCTGATGTGCGCAGACGATGTAGGACTTTCAGCCATTAAAATAAAATACATTCTATTAAAAAAGACAAACTGAATAAAAGAAATGTAATTTTTGTACGCACATATCCAACACAAATTGCCAGCCAACCGCGTTTCCATCTAAAGACACAACGATTCAAAATCACCTTTTCTTGTGCTTTAATTGAAGAGCCAAGCGTAGGACCTGATGTTAAAAATGGGGTTTAATCGCCAACCCACGGTTGCTCTACGGGCGTATTTCAGGCATTCATCAAGTACGTCAAAGGATACGATCGTTGGGATCAAAGGATCAAATTAACATAAATTCGCTTAGATCCAAATAAACCTCAAATCTATTAATAAAGCACTGATTGGGGATCATTGATACGTGTTGCATTAAGACACAGAGTGTTTTACGCACGCCGCCGCCTCGCTTTAACTGCGTTTTTCCTGTTGTTTTTACTGATTACGAGCGTAATATTCAAGAAATGTTCTTTTCCTGATCTAAAACATTTTTGCACTAAAGTTATTCTCTACTCTGCACTCAAGAATCAACATTTCCACATGTGCGTAAAAGCCAATTAATGAGCCACAAACACAAACGCAAGGAGTAAAACAGTCTAAGGGAGTTTTATTTCTGGTAATGGAGACGACAGGGATGCTGCTGCTGTGTTTGGTTTTTCCCTGCTCTGCATCACAAGAACCGAACTGCGGGCTTCAGCCCCGCGCTGCGCTGACACTATCGTCCCAGGGGCCGGAATTGCTTCATTGACCTGCCTTTCAATCAACATATGTCACACTGGTCTAATACATTTAGACGAACCGGCACTTATTTGGAAAAGAGTAGAAAATACGATTGTCTTACCTTTGTGTTGGAGAAACTGGAGTAAATACAGGAACAAGGTATCCAAAAGATCTTTAAAAAGTGTTAAGATGCATTCTAACGGGGTTTTGTTGTTTTAGCAAACCCACAATGACGGCAAAACACAACTCTCCTGTTTTTCTTTTTTACATCACGAAGCTCGGCGGAAAGAGAGGGAGAAGGAAAATAGCGAGGGACAAGGGAGAGAGGGTGGAGGTGGGTGGAGGACTGGAGATGAATGGGAGTGGTGGTTTTATTGGGCGCTGTCAGGGTGGGTAGATGGTGAATGAATGTCTTCCAGGGCAGAACGAAAATAGCATCTAATAGAGTGTGGCGTGACGCACAGCCACTCCGGGAAAGCTTTCCAATATTATAATGAGATTTGGGCAAGAAACCTTTACTTTGCCAGGTTACATTTCAGATGAGAAGGACCATCGTGACCATGTCTCTCCACGATCCACACTTGCCGAATAGACTTTGCTGTGCGCAGGCACGGCTGTGGGATGGAAACGTCTCCAACCAGAACCGATAAACGACATCGGCACAGTCGGGTAGTTTTAAATAGGTCCACTGGAAAAGGAAACCTGGACTACATTGTCGATTATAATGGCAGCTCTTATGTAAGTTGTACGCGCCTTTTTTTACTTTCTGGAATTAGAAATAACGACCTTTTTGAAACTTCTGTCGACAAGCAGTCACAATGAGCCTATTTGGGATGTTTTCTTCCAAAGAGGTTCATAAAAACATCAAAATGTTACCGGTACATTTTGTTAAGGCGTCCTCGGAGCAGCCCCACAGGAATAATGATAAACCCTTTATTTAAGACGGTGACAGATTAGGTTAATATAACTTACATGAATAGACTACTCTGCCATGTTGTCAAGTTTCCTCACCATGGCGATACACACTTAGGTTGGCCAGCATTTACCATTAATTGATTTAAGAGGCGGCTCGACACAAATGAATTAAAGGACGTGCTAAAAGCGTCCTGTGTCAAAAGTCCTCTGTCGCCACCCAGTGACTCAATATATAACTCGAGCCAGCATTGACAAAGATTGAAAAAATTATTTTGAGTGCTTTCTAAAATGATTTATTAGCAGGTCCCGCAGCCGAATTCCCGACCATATGAACTCAGGGTCGCCATAAGTGGCGCGTCAGTGCTTCCATCATTTTAGATCCAATGGCTCCGACTGGTGGTGGAGAAGTGGTCTCTGCCAGACTGAACCGCCTTCTTCCTGCCAACCTTCACCTGCGTTCCACCTGTGCGGAACGTTGGCGCTGACTCATTTGCGGTGATGTGCTGCCACCTTCTGGTCGGATAGGTACACGGCAGAAATAGTCCCTCGGTCTTAGATCAAGTTATTTAGAGCTAAATTATATAGTCAACTTTTAAAAAGTTTCTGATACCAATGACAAAGGTTTGGTCCTTCCAACAATTGGCTTATGCTTAAAAATATTCAGTGAGTCTGAAGCTGCTTCTGGAAAAAGAGCAAAGCGAGGGGGCATGATTGTCTCTCAGGGCCTCAGCGGGCTTGTAGGGAGGAGATCGACTATATGTGTATTTGAAAATCACGATGGCCTGTGGATGGGGCCGTGTGACCTGCCACTTCTGCTGCTCCAGCCCTCCCATCAGGCTGAGGTAGGCTGACATGTAGCCCAGGCACAAAGCCGGGCCCATCTCGTACTTAATCACTCCGTGGGGGAAGTGTTTTCTTAAAGCAATGATGTCTTTGGTAGTCCCGGCAACGGTGACCGGGCAGAGCATACCAGTGCAGAGAAAACAAGTGGCGCCGCACAGCACCAGCAGCGACTTCACCGATGAGCCCCGGGCGAAGCACCTACTCCTTATACCCCTCAGAGTCGGACCGAGGCCATGCAGGAGGGCACCATGAAGCCCCACAATAGCTAAGGAAGACAATGATTACCTTGAAACTGAACCCAGACTGTGGCTCTTCCTCAGAAGTCAAGCTGGCATCCATACCTGCAAGTCCAGACGTGATCTGTGGTCTGACAGAGGCTTGTGCTGTTCCACACGGGCCTCCACAGCCCCATCATGGAACTGCTGGCTGTGATGAAGTTGGCACCTACGTAGGCTGTGCTGCGCCTGTACGGCAGCAGGGCGGCGGCGATGGCTCCCGCACACCCCAAGATCCCTAGAAAGAACCCAAGGAACTGAACAGCTGTGCTGGCCATGCTTTACACGCTCACGTTGAGGAGCGCGTCGACCACAGGCCACATCTACAGGCTATTTTTAGAGGAAAACTAGTTCCCTTAAGATTCCCCTGTGATTTGCATTGTTCCGATCAGTGTGAATAAACTCCACAGAGCTCACATACAAGTCGGCGATGCAGAGCCGTTGCTCAGGTGTCTCCAGGTGACACCGCTGAGAATCGGTCGGTGTTGAGTGGCAGGTGACAGCATCTGTTACTAATGAGAGCAGCGTTCAGCTCCACCTGTTTAATGCTCTCCTCTGGAGGGCAAACTGCAGCAGGCTGCCTGCAAAGCTGCAACCCTGAGGAAAAAGGAAGGAGAAATTAAACATTTACAGAAAGCAGCCAAGCTGTCAGTATTGTTATAAACCCTTTTTCACAGCGCCGCTGAGCTTGATGGTGAAGCACTCTACACCGTAATGGTCACCCTTGGTGACGGTTGGAATGGGTTCAGAAAGTACACGATGACTAAGCTTTTGGTTCCTGACAAATTCGTGCCTGGCAGAAAGCGTTTAAACTGACCAGGAAGGTCCTGGGATGAAATAAGGCATTGTGCCAAAGGCATTTGTTCTTGAACATTTACATTTGATCTGTCGCCAAACAAAATGTCTAGAGAATGTTAGAGAAAACTGAAATAAGTAAACAGACTGGTTCAACTTCCTCGAAGAAGGGTTTATGGTGGTTGTTAAAAACTAACCATTACAGGCAGATACCACGGGCAGCCTGGCGAACGCTAGTTACCACTGTTACCTGATGATAAACAAGGTCGTGGGTGTCAACAGGAGGATCTGGGGTTGTTTGTCTCTAGGTCACCTGTCATTACCTGGTAACTTTGCTGCAGCTGGTGAGCAGCAGGCAGATGGGCACAAATGGCGTCTGAATGAAGAGCAGACACAATCCTAACACATTCCTCAAGGACTATTATTGCCAGAGCAGCACTTTATATGAGATATGAGCGAGGCAAATTTGATCAAGGTCAATGGTTACAATTAATTAAAGAAAGTGCCAACACCAGAGCAACTGTGGGATGAAGTGAGAGGTGCAACAGGAATACACAAGAGCCTTTACCCCCACCAGAAGTGCTATCTGCCATCAAATGACAACAATAACAATAAAAAAAACTTCAGTTTTCTACTGTTCAGAGCCGATCGTGTTCTGCACAACTGTACAGTTGGATCAGAGGTCCATCCTGTGAGGTCCATCCAGGTCTTCCATCCATCCCATAGTGCCCATAAATGTCCTGTTGGTCCACAGGGTTGTGTTCCAGCATTTCCATGTGATTGCCCGAGCTGTTGTTCTGTGGTCGAGCTCTACATCCGGGGAATCGTGGTCTGCCTGCGGAGATGCCATCTGAATGCAGAACACTTTAGCTTTATGTGGATACTTTAGCTTTAGTTAAGCAGAATAAGCCTAATTAGCAGCTGATCATTCCTTCCTCATTACAAAAGTCTTTCCTCATTCACGGAGGGCATATTCATTAATTTAAGGATCATAAATAAACGTTTCTCATTTATTCTTCATGGCAGATTAATGTTTTTAAATTCTAAAACCAATGATGGAGAATTATGAAAAAAAAAACACCCTAGTGTTTCAATATTGAATTACATTTTATGTTGTATATTCAGTTGTATTTATTATGTTGATTTTAGGGTAATAATCAGTATCATACTGATTATTGCGTTGAAATCTTAACTTACCATTTATTTAAAATATATCTATTTTTCATTATGAAATGATGGTAGAAAGTGGTAAACATTCAGAAGTAGTCAGCGTTTTGAGATTGTAATAATTTGGTGTTGTTATTTTTTAGAGAAGTTTTATTCTAACACCGATACTGTGACGCATTTGCGCGCTCTAATTTTCGGAAGACGGTGTAATTTGGACATTTAAAGCCAAGAAGGTAACGCGAACGATAGTATTTGTGATAGAGAATTTTTAATACAAATAACATACACAACATGAATTCCTATCACTTTCATAACTGAGTTGTGGTGATTGGATGTCTAAATAAATAACGTAGCTAGAATTCTAGATAGTTTATTATTTCGTTTTCGCTAGCTTAGACGAGCTAGTTAGCGATGATAAATGCTTCTTTATACTTCCTCAATATTTAAAGGTTACATTTAAAACCCTAAAGTCAAAACATGCTTATCATTTCCCCCGATATCCAGACGCTCTCGGCGGTGGCTGTAATGGTGAAGAAGACATCTAAGAGAAATGCCCGGAGCTTCACGGACTGTTTCAAGCTCCGGCGGACTCCTCTCCAGAGACGCCCAGCCAGGACCATCGTGACCCGCAGTCAGTCCCACATCCGCGGCGGCCTGTTTCGCCGGCTGCCGTCGGAGTTGTTCGACATGATCCTGGATCAAATGTCTGGTAATCGCGCAGCTTATTGTAGCAAATACGATACTCAATAAACCCAAATGTGGAATTCAGTGTGTTTAATCAGAATCGTAGAGGATCTCAGAGGATCAATAAATCTACACTGGATTGAATGCAGATGTGTGTTTTAGTGCGGGACCTCAGCATCTTCAGCATGGTGTCCAAGGAAGTTAACGGACAGGTCAGGGCCTACATCTCCACCCTGGCCTGGAGGAAGAGAATGATGAATGAAAACTTTCATCATTTCGTCAGCTTCAAACAGACCTTCATAGTTGGGCATTATAAAGATCTGAGTAGGTGATGTTTGGATATTAATGTGGATTCAGCCATTGCTGTAGGCATAGTGCAGTGATGTATTTAACTGTGGCGGAAGGTGCTGGCATGGCAAGCACAAGAAAGAAAATGTGTTTTGCAATCAATTTTTATTTTTTTGCATTCAGGTTTGTTGTTTAAAAGGTGTACCCTGCTGCTCCCAACAAAGGAAAGGCTAAAGTTTATCTTTAGTAAGATATCACAGGTAAGATCTGGAGCATGCACAAAACAATATGATACTATAAAGCAAATCAATTAAAATGTACTTATTTTACTCCTATAATATGGAGTCAGTAATAGTCGAAGTCTTCATGTATTAATCATATTTTGCATATGATGTATATTATTTAGATTCCCTGCTTCTCCATGGACCAGTGTGAGTTGCCAGGCTGCCTTGGCCTCTCCTGCTATGGGGTCTTCTTTCAGGTGGGGACTCATACATGAACAAATGAGTGAAACTAAGTTATAATTTAATCACAATTCACCTATAAGTAAGGATGGAAATGTGTGATGGTTTCCATGCCAAATCTGCCATCACAAAGGTGATCAGGGTACTGATGAAAGACCTTCTGCATCTGTGTGTTTGTTCCACATTTCACAGACTCTGATCGCGGGGTGGGACAGACTGGAGTGCCACAGAGTGTTTAACTTTCTGTGTGAACTCACACACCTGCTGAAAAACATCGAGGCCGTTCTTATTGAAAGACCAGGTGAGTGAATTAATGTTTGGAGGCCAAAAAATCTTCACAGGAACAAGAGAAGATTCATATAAGATGAGTTTTTTCACTGGTGTGGGCCTTTCCACAGGACTAAAAAGATACCAGGAGCGGCAGATCCGTCTTTATTGCCGTCATGTTCTGTTGGACTGTTGGCCAAACCAGCCAGTCAAGAAGTTCTGGCTGAATCTTCTCCTCAATCCTTGGCCACTTGTCAGCCAGGCACGCTTATTGTTCATCCTGTACGGACCCTCATGCCCTGATGGTAAGAATGAACGTCAATTACCACACTTGATTCAGGTGAGTGTTGCCTGATTGTCACCTTGTTCAATCAAATTGCGTGTTTTTTGTTGTAAACTGGGGTACAAACACGTCATTGCAGGAACCCTGAATTGGCATAGCCTGGTGGAGATGGAGCTGCCACGCAGGTCTCTGTGGGAAGTGGCCAATGCCATCCATCTACTTTTTGGTGACACAGACTTGGAAGATCAGTCCAATCAGTCGATGCTGACCATTTTGGAGGAGCTTATCGGTATCGCACTTTATCAGTTGTCAACATCTCTCAGCTCACACGAAATAATCCAATGTCAGTGAGAAGACCTGCTCTGTTTGAGCACCTTTCTTCTCCCCCCTCCAGTTGTTCCTCAGCAGTGGCATGTGGACAACGTGGCCCGGCTCCTGGTGCTCTGTGAGAGCTCACTGTGCTACAACATTCTAGCCAGTAAGGCCATCAATGGGAGACTATTTGAGGTTTCCAGACTCTTAGTCCATATAGTACTGGTGAGTGTGTTTTTCCCAATCAATAATAGAACCTGAATACTAAATGCTAACTCAGGTAGCTCTGCGATTACTGTAGCAAAAGTAAACTCTGCCTTTGATGGAGACCAGTTTGGCTATGGGAAGACTGGAGGTGACTCAGGGCCTAATAACAGACTTGTCGTTTGGAGACTGGGAAAATGAGGAGGACTACAGAACAGCGCCGGCTGTATTTATACGGCTTCTTTACACTGACTTAAACAGGAATTAGGACTGACATTGGTAAAGAAAGGTCATTGTGTATGGAAAAGTGGTCCAAAACTGTTCGATTATTCACTTTACATGCTCATTGACATAATCTACCAATAAAACCTAATATCAGCTTAATATCATCATGTCAGTTGTACGTGTGGGGGAAGCTGACCTGATTGTCCTCCTCAGGTGTGTGAGGAGGACAACTATCACGTGTCCTGGGCCGTCAAGTTGGTGCACCGGATCTACAACCTCCTCAGGACAGCTGCGGAAAAGTTCCGCTTCATCCAGCAGCTGGAGAGCATGTTCTCAATGGTAACCATGGAGATGTTGGAGTTCTCTGTAACAGGTGGGGTCACCTTCGACTGAGAGGCACGGCTAACGTTCCACGACGCATTCTGCCTGTTTTTCCCATGAATAATAATTGATATTCTTTTTGTGAGCGCCTCCAGAAAGTGTGTGATTAAATTAAGTCATAGAATCCATCGTGTGCTTCCAGGAAACAATGTTGGAGACAGAGAAACCCTCCAGTCCCTGCATTTCTTCCTGAACTCGACTGCTCGCTTCCACGCTAAACTCCTCCAAATGTTTGTCCGGTAGGGCGTTCCTTTTCTAGACCCCTATTGGGGGGGTCACGGGGAGGGAAGGTAGGGTGAATACAGTCAAACGTGGCTGAAAGTTGCTTTACAGTTCAGTAGCGTGGTTTTAACACCCATGTTGCCTCAGCTTTTAAAACGTGGTGTGTTCATGTTTGCGTCTTGATCTTTATCATTCAGCACTAACACTATTTATAAGAAAACTATTATTGGTATTAATCCTGTCAAGTTTCAGTGCAGTGATTGCATTGTTTTTGTACTTTTAAAATTAAAGTATTTATTATTCTATCTTGTTTCAGTTGAATGTATTGATATCTATTTTGCACAGCGTTTTTAGGGGAAGGCACGACAGGCACTCATCAAATTAAAGGATTTAATTTCCTCCAGGTAGTGGAATTGTTTGCAAAGACAACATAAAAAACCCCAACATATAAATTGTGCAGTTAAATAGAAATAATTAAAACAAAAATCCATCTTGATAAATAAGCAAAGCTTACATTTAGCTCAGTATTAATGTACAACACAGTAGTTAATTGGCTATCAGTGCTTTAAACTAGTCGTGAACAGATTAGCAGGATTATTTGGATGATCAAAAGTAGGAGAGTTACTGGGATCTTTGAGGTTTAAGGCCTTCACCATCAAGTATGAGGAAGACTCCAAGCAAGATCCTTCTCACAGGCGGCTCGTTAATCCTCGTGCTCATTGTTTTGATATGACCTGAAAATAACGGGAACCATCAGGAAACAAGCAAGCCAATGAAAAAAGAACCGAACACACACGTGAGTTTAAAAGGAGGGGATTTGATGGAGTCCCACCCAGATTTAAACTACCACACCACACACAGATACTTACTTTCCAAACTGCTCTGTGGGTATGAAAGTAGAAATGTGGTTAGAATTTGTAGTTTTTTGTAGTTTTAATTTGACTAACTGAGCCATAGCCCGGATGCAGAAACGACTGGGATTTTCCACACTTATTACGTGGCCCATTGTGACTGTTTTCTCACGGGACGTGTTACCTTGCAGCCAGTCCAGCCCCTCCTGCAGCCCCTCACCTTTGATGGCGTTGCTGCCACTAGGGACAAAGCAAAGCCGGAGGAACGGGAGTTAAGTTTACTTCACTTTCTCATGACTTTCCTAGCTCTTAATCCAGCTACTTTAGACAAGGTGGACAACAGTTGTATGAGGAGGCAGGCAGTTTGCTGCGGCCTTTAATAACGATTAACCAGAGTCATGGAAACGAGCGGATGAGCGAGCTCAGGAAGTAAGGAGTAAACAACCCTGATCAGTCCCTGTTTGTCGCTTCTCTTTAAGTCTTTAAGCTGCAGATCTGGGTGACGTTTCTAAACCAAGTGCAAGCGGCAGCCCACAACGGCCCCTGTCGATATCTCACCAGATGTGCCAGGGTTTGTCTTGAATGCTCTCCAAACACAACATCTGGGAGACCTTTGCAGAGGTCATGGCGTCCTGCAGATCCATCTTGTTTGCAAAGAACAACACCGGCATTTTTCTGCAGCGGATGTCTAAATAACCAGACGGGCAGAGGTGAGAGAGCGTCGCACGCGGCGCGTTGGGGGTGAAGTTTTACCCGTTTGCTGCAAAGCTGCCGTTAATTTGCACCTTCGTGGCTAAGAAGAATGTCGAGTTCCTCTTTGGCAACAACCATCCTCAGTTTGTCGCTGCTGTCGACGACGAATATGACGGCGTGCGTTTCTCTGAGGGGGACAGGCGAAGTCACAGTTCAGGTAGAGCCTTTAATATGGTGTTTAGCGAGCGATTGATCAGTTTTATACTTGAAGTAATGCTCCCATAGGTTTCTGTATCTGCTCTGCCCTGACATGTCAAACACCGTAAAAGACAAGCTGCATGCAGGAGAGAGAGGACAGAGAACATCGTGGGATTAGTTCATTTCCTGCCAATGATAAACATTAAACGCTACATCTTTATAGATTTCTTTTACCTGGAGCTCTTGAACTTCTCGATGTTGAAGCCAATCGTCGGGACGATTTCTTGCGTCTGCGTCTGTCCGCCCACACGCACAAACACGGCCCACAAGAGAAGACAAGTGATGACAGGAGGGTCAAAAGGGAGAAAGCGCGAGCTAAAGCGACGCCCTTTACCTGGGTAACATGTTTCCACTCCTCTGAAAATGGTCCTAAAAGATTGGAAGGCTGAAAACAAGCAGCCAGTAATGAATCCGAAACAGCTTCATGCGAAGACCCATCACAATACACTCACATTAGACGGTTTGAGTTGGTTGATGATGGTGGTTTTGCCGCTATTGTCAAGCCCCAGACACAGAACGTTGACCTCCTTCTTCCTCAGGCCCAGCCAGGATGATAGTTTATCCAGCAGCCCCATTGGACAGCACCGACTTGACACCACTGCAGCCTTCGTGCGTCACCCCATAGATGGGCTCATGAGCTGCTATTGAATATGCAAAATGTGCTCATTTCTCACAAAGGATGTCTGCCACAGCTGTGCACGGCGCCGTTCCAGGAGTAGCTGTTAGAGGAGTCACAGGCTGGGCAGCTCGGCTTTGTGACAGGTAATCCTATCAGTGTGATTTAATCTCTGGTGACCCAATCAGAGAGTAGGAAGCGTTCTAGCATAACCCAACCTCATGGATACTCCTGGCAAGCTGTTAGTGTTTTTGTAGATCCACATGTCACGACAAAAGAGCAGAGAGAGGTGATCCGTGCTGAGGGATTTTGTGGTGTTTATATAGGTTTGACCTACACATGTAGCAGGAATGTTAAATGTTCAGGATGAAGGATGCGACAGAGATTCATAAGCAGAGATTATTTCAGAATAATGCATGAAAGACATCGAGTTGGACTTTCCTTAAAGGCAGGTCTGGAGCTGGACGGTGGGTCAACAGCGCCGCCTAGCGGTTACCAGGTCAAATGACCAGGTTTTAACGGGGTAGTTGTCTAACATCATTATGTTATTACACACAGATTCACCAGAAAAGGAGAGAAAAGCTGAGGATTCACAGCCCTCTCGGCATTTCCCCCCAACCTACCTCTTCATCATGCTTTATGCTTGTTTGTTTACACAAAATAATGCTAAATAAACCTACACTAATCATTTTTACCCAATAGAACATTCACTTTTTGTAATAAAGTACTCATTTAAACATGCAAAAGTGATTAAATAACAGACTTAATTACAGCCATTTAGATACATATTTATGTTGTTGCTTCCAAACTTTGGTAAAAACATTGATAATTTACAACTTTTTTTGTTAAAATTATACAGAACAAAATGCAGTGAGCAGTCAACCGCCAGAACTGTTCATCTTTATTTGCAAATAAACATTTGCTGTAACTGCCTCTTACGGTGTGCAGGATCTACAACATCTCTTTGGAAATTATAGAAAAATAAAATACAAGAATTAGAAGTATACTTGTACTTTGTACAAAAGAACGTCCTAACATTGCTCAGCAGTAGAACATGCTAAACAAACAGCATCTGATATTCGCCTTATTCTTGTAGAAGGAAGGTGATTGTGAATGTGTGTGCAAAAATGTGTGTGTCTGGGTGCGCCTGTGCATCTTTCCTTCCCTCTTTTCGGAAACATAATTATGCTCTGACCCAAAGGCACGGGTCTGCCTTCCGCATGAATCATCGAGCTCCCGTTTTCGGGCATAAATCCACAGCTGCCGGGGCGGAGGTCGCGCTGCACAACGCGGAAGTATGACTCAAACGGGCGGCCGGGCCCTGCGACTGCACGGTCCTGCTCTGAAGTGTCCCTGCCTTCATGGTTCACAGACTGTAAGGCTTTCTGCGTGTATGCCGGAGTGTGTGTGTATGTGTGTGTGATTCCGTTGACGTTGGAATGGCACATGATGGATCGTACTGCTGCTGTTCACCTTCATTCTCTCTCTTTGCTTGACTGGAAGTCTTGAAAAAGCACTGATTACATTAAAAAGATTCAGAACACTGTTTACCCTCCACACTTGACTACGTCTGCCACCTCCACCTCAGCTAACTACATATATTTGACAGCACCGGCTATTAACCACCACTGAGGAAAGAGGATGGGTTCATCTCGAACAATCTAAAATTCCAAACAAATTCACCGTGGAATATTTACACTGGTTTCCCGTAGCGACCTTTAGGGATGGAAAGACTGTAGCCCAGTGGATTCGCAACATCCGTGCTGACATCTTCGACTGAGTTTATCCCAGAGGTACGAACCACTGCTTGTTGCGGTATGAGTGCAGGCACATGGAAGCGATATATCGATTTTTGACAGCCGAGTCCCAGAAAAACCGTACAACTCCAAACTTCCCCTATTAATGCTCTGTAAATGTAACTGGTGTGAACATTCATATCTTAAGACGGTGTGTATTGTGGACTTTCAGGCAAGGAAAAACATTCGCTATGCAGAGAGTTCAGGCTTGTTCATTCAGCTGCGCAAGTTTTTCAAAAAACGGCTCTATATGAAGGCAAAGGATCTGTTGTTGCAAGCTCAGAAGGTAATAAGATCAGGTGGGTGTCGTTGGGTGGAACTCATTGCACAATTCTCCATCAGGCTGAGACAAACTGCATAATACTGTATTGCTGATTTGGATAAAACTCTGAAATAATCATCTTAAATAAGGTCCAGATTTACTAGGGCTTTCACATACAGGACTGCACATTTATATATAATAGATACTGGGCTATGGTAATAATAATGAAATAGTCATTTATACACTTTTAACATTCATTAAATTTTCAATATCCTTCTGTCTTTCAAGTACTGGCAAACGAGATTCTCTGGAGGGGGGGGGGGGGGGCAAATTAAAGGGGCACAAAGAAGACCTCTGTGATACAACATCAAACCGAAGTAGTTTTAAAAAAAAAAAATGACTGAGGATACTGTTTTGAGAAGACAAGAAGTTTTTGATTGCACACTCGATAGCAGCTACAGCTAGCTGAGTACATACTCTGAGCGAGAGAAAAGAGCAACACCGGAAAACAAAAGAAAAGAGAGTCAAAAGATCCAGTAGATTAACTTTTGCAAATCTACATTTCTAAATATCCGTAGCTCCAGGCGCGTACTGCTGCTGCAACAAGGCATTACATTCCCCTAAGTAATGGCCTGGGCCAGTCTTTAAAGTCACTCAGGCTGGAATGGTCTGGCAGGACCAGGTATACCAGGTAATGGGTGTATAGTAGGGAAAAAGGTCCGTTTGTGAAGGAGATCAGGAAGCAGTCTGTGCCTGTCCACCCAGTGGTGTCCTGCACTGGGGCTCCAGACCCGGACACAGGCTGTGAGCTGCCGTTCGTGTGGCCTGTCTTCCGTCTGGTCCATTGATCTGTCCATCCCAGCTGGCGTTAAAGGGAGTCCTCATACATGGAAACCTTTCTCTTGTTCGTGCAGCAGCTGGAGGCGGAGGGTTTGTATGCTGCTGATGATCCGTCTCTGGTGGCCCAGCAGCTCCACGCCGACATGTCTCACATCTCTACGCCGGGAAGAGAAACGCACACAACGCTTGGCCACATGGAGATTTGCTTTTAGTTAAAAAGTATGTAAATCCCTCAAAGATGGTGTTCAAAATCATACCAACGCTTTTTTAAACCTTCTCAAAGCATTTGCTGGTCAACTGTTTGATACACCAGATACCAACAGTGTGGTTTTGAAGGTAATGTTTTCTTTGTTAGCTAGCATTAGCAGCATTATAATACTTCCCTGTGGTGTACCTCCAGGACCGATTGTGGGACCATCATCCTTTCTTCTTTGTTTACGGAAAATTAAATTGTCAATAAATAATAAAAATGATGCAGTATTCAATGGTGTAGCCATGCTTTGTGCTCCTGGTGTAAGGCTTTTATGGAATATATGATTTATTGTAATCATGCGTTCACTAACATCTGCCCCGCTACACATTTTTTAAAATCTTTCCTGATAAGGAACACCGCATTCAACAAAACAGATCATATTTGATTTCTATCTGCTTACTAATCCTCATGAGGATTAGTAAGCAGATGGATACTCACTCAAGACTCATCCTCGCCACCGAGTCCAATGTGTTGTAGCCCGCTGCCATGAAATTGCTCTTGTACTGACTCATCTTAATGGAGTCCAGCCAGTCGTCGATGGAGATGAATATTGGGTAGTCCATTTCCTCCCCCGGAGACTCTGGAGACTCTGGTAGACTGAAAATAAAGTAGCGTCAAATCAGGTTCTGCCAACGTCGGAATTGTTTTGTTTTTCAGCTCAAAATGTTCTCAGTCCCACTTTTACACGTGGGATTAAAAGCATCCTGAATGTTATTAAGCAGGAAAGCGCCTATAATTGATTCGACAAGGATGAAGGAACCTTCGGAGCTGTACCTCTGCATGTCCTCCACCAGGGGCAGCAAGCTGCTGGGGTTACGGATCAGTTTATCTAAGAAAGACACCACGTCGGTGAATTTGGGCCGGTGACTCCTCTCCTTCTGCCAGCAGTGCAGCATCAGCTGGTGCAGGGCTACCGGGCAGCCCATCGGTGCCGGCAGCCGATAACCTTCTTCGATGGACAGAATCACCTGAGGAAAAGAGAGATTCTCGAATTAATTGTCGAGGCTACGATGTAGCTGGGCGGATTGCTGGACAAGCACAGTTTACTTTCACAGATTTGACATTTATAAAGAAAAAAACCTTATTAAATATTAGTTTTTTAGCAGAAAGCAGCATATTCTGTGTGTCTATCTAACCGTTTGACCATCTGACCCTCCCTGTCGCATCGTGCTGCATCTACAAGGTCTCATCAAAGGCTCCCACTCTGGCGACTGGGTAATTAGGAGTTTAGTCTTTCTGACATGGAAAGCACTTCCCCAAGTCCACAAATCCTCCCCAAACCCAGGGACCCATAAGTGAACATGTCCCTGTGTGGAGGCAGCTGAAGGGCTTATGGAGGAGCTTTCACACTCAGCTGAGGGGGGGATGGGTCAGCCTCCTCAACCCCCCCTTTGAATCCCTGACCACAGCCCAGGGCTCAGTGAGTTGCTCAGCCTCGCCGTACTTCCACAGCTTAACTGCCCCCCCCTCCCCAACACAAATGCCTCTGAACTCTCAAACTTCAGTGCTCACATCTATTTTATTCCCCCTTTTGCTGGAGATATTTTTTTTTGCATCAAATCAGCTTTTGGCAGCTAAGATGGCTGCAGTGTTGGCAGAAATCAAAGGGTGACAGATGGACGAGGAAGTCCGTAAGTAGCTGATGGTGGAGGAGGGAGAGGGAGAGAGATTACAAAAACCAGCACTCACGTCCTGATTTGACATCTCCCAATATGGCCTCTCCCCGTATGACATCACTTCCCACATGACGATGCCGTAACTCCACGCATCACTGGCCGAGGAGAATTTCCTGTATGAAATAGCCTCTGGAGCAGTCCACCGGATCGGGATTTTGCCACCCTGACGAAAGAGCGCACACACATCAAAATAATCACGACCGTACGTGCGACACATAATCGATCAACATATATCGCAGCGTTGCAGAAGAATCGATCCTGCAAGCAGCTCGGCGCTGCGGACTTTATCAACCCGTTCCCTTGTGTCAGCCCAGATTCCACCTGACCCGACCTTAACCTCCACCTTCCCTGCATCCCCAGCACAGTCTCCCGGAGCTGAAGTCTAAACCCCGAAGCATAAAAGCAGCATTTTCTTCACACAATATCCTTGATACAGACTGGGAAATGGAGGTCACCGTGGGCTCAGACAGATTTACAGAGCAGCATCACTTCAGCTCACACAGTGGTCTGAAGGTTAACTTTTGGCCACTCTTTCTTTTTTTAAACACAGCCGGATGCAAAATTCCCTAATTCCTGGATCCTTTTGTTTACTTTTATGGAGCCCGAACTTGTATCAGAGTGAAATTTATGTGCTGAAGCTGTGTTGGTAAGGAATCAAAGTCAAGGCCGCGTGAGCTCCATCTTTAGATGTAACACTGTGATGGGTGAGGAACTTTCTGTGCCGGTTTCTGTCACCAGACGAGTGTTTCCTGCTCTGATGCCAAGAGGATGAGCTCCACAGCGGATGGCAGTCGGCCGTTCTCTGTAAATTGAGCGGCGGGTTGCGGGCTCTCGTAACTGTCTGCCTTTGATAGTTTCTCGACTGAACATGAGTCGGGAAAAAAATGATTGGGGTTGTGTTCGCTGCAACTTTGTAATAAATGCGGTACCGTTGTTGTGTAAGCAGCCTCCGGGTCGTCCTCCAGGACTCGGGACAGGCCGAAGTCCGAGACTTTACACACCAGGTTGCTGTTGACCAGGATGTTCCGAGCCGCCAGGTCTCGGTGCACGTAGCCCATGTCTGACAGGTACTTCATGCCCGAGGCGATGCCGCGCAGCATGCCCACCAACTGGATCACGGTGAAGTGACCATCGTGTTGCTGACAGGAGAGACAGACCAGTGTATTTAAAGAAAGGTAGAACGATCCAATTAACCAATTATATAACAGTGTTTTAGTCTGAAATCGGCACTCACCCTCAGAAATGAGTCCAATGATCCATTTTCCATGTACTCCACCACAATCATCACTGGCCTGCCTGACAACACACACACACACACACACACACACACACACACACACACACACACACACACACACACACACACACACACGATGAGACCTCGAGTCTACTTCTGTTACTACAGCATTTAATAAATCACAACAGGTGAAAGCAGTCCTGTATTATAAATTCAGTTAAAAACCAAGATGCGTGTTGTGTCTCCAGCCTGGGAGCCCACACCATCCCAGGCTGGTTTACACCTGCCCAGGCCCGTCTGCATGTGACACATAGAACCATTCTAATCATCCGAGGAGAACATCTAGGTGTTACTGCGCAGAAGGATGGAAGATTGTCAAAATCACACGTTGTATTTGCACCTTTTTTCTCCACTCTCTCACACGGAATGAGACATCTCATCTGACGGTAGGCAACATCGCGGGCGACACGTATTTCCTGTTTCATAGTCTAATGTGTACGAATATCCAGAGTGATGGCATTTAACTTTCTTTTAATGAAGAAGAAGACTCGTAGGGCTAAGACACCGGTGGCGAAGGGGTTACCACCTCACGGCACCATGGTTCCGGCTTCACTGTCAGCTCAGGACTTTCTAGGTGCTGACATGTTCTCCTCACCCGCTCCAAAATAATCACCAGCACCATGAGTCTACAACCATTTTCACACTGAAATATGGTGTCATTGTCTGTTTTGTCACCATCGCTCCCTCACTACATCTGTTACTATTTAGTCAGTAGAGACTAATTATAGAGAGTGCTGTGCTGTGACTGACTACTACAGGTGATGCATCAGATTCTGCTCACAGGTGTGTTTCTGACTGGATGTCTCCATGTTTCCAGAATTGGCTAATTGGCTCCGGAAAGCCGGGTTTGATTAAAACGTTTCCTGTTTCTGTCTGCTTCCTTCATCCGCTTCCTAAATGGAAACTATCTGATCATTTCATTGGAATAATGATCAGGTTATGTAACCAAAAATGAAGCATGCCCGATATTTTTCACCTCTTAATGACGCTAAATCTCGCTGGTGTCAATCAATCTCCGCTGTCAGCCATCTTTGATGAAATATTGAATCCGTGCAGCCTGCTCTGATTCTCCCTTTCCGCGTGCCAGCTCTCATTACGCGCCATTCCTCAGAGTCAGGCTTGTTTCAGTTTTGAGACAGCAGCAATCGTTGTTTTCAAGCTGCTCCAACAAAACAAATGTTTTGGCGTTAAAGCCCAAGAATAGGAGGCGGAAAGGGAATTATATGTTGTCTAATCTGTGGTCAGGAGCGACTATGCTGCTATTAAATCCCGTCCAGGTCAAACAGCCTAACGATCTTTTCAATTCTTTATTGTTCTGCGACCCCACAGCCGCAGTTTTCAGAGGGGTGATTAGTTTGGCTCCAGATCTTGTGGTGAAAGGGATTCACGACCAGCAGCTTTTGTGCAATTATGTTGGAATTTAAAGACCTTTGCCAGGTGAAATGAAGAATGGTTCAGGGAGGTGAAAGGAAAAGTCTAAAAGGTGAACATTTACATTCACAGAGAGATCTCTGTTTGCACACTGACTGTAAAAACAGCCATATGTTGCCCTGGCTGAGCGCATAAAAAACACAGTTTTGGCACACACAATATAAAATTGCAGATATAAACTTAGCGTGCATGCATAATCTGCAGGCATAAACCAAAAAAGCTGCTAAGCTGCATCTAAAGACAGCAGCGCTTCTTTTTAATCTTGGATCTGCACCTGAAAATGAGACGGCCCAGCTTTAGGAACCGATTCTGTTCTGCTGTCAAACAAATGCATATTTGTCCATCAGACTGTGGTAAACAGAGATGACTGGAGGCAGCTTCTGCTCCTCATTACTTCTGCGCAGCTGTCACTCCACAACAAAGGTTATTAAGGAGTATTTCCCCACCATTATCGTTACATTATAATACCCGTGTCCATTACTATGTGTTGTATCATGAAGCGAAGAATTAGCAGAGGAGCATCCAGGACTGAAAACGCTAAGCAAGCACCTTCTTCACGTTGATGTCTTTGAAATGACGTACGTGCACATCTGACACTGATCCCAGGATCTACTATCACTTACTTTTGGTGACCACGCCTTCCAGCCTGATGATGTTGGGGTGGTCGAACTGGCCCATGATGGAGGCCTCACGCAAGAAGTCCCGCCTCTGGCGCTCCACGTAGCCCCCCTTCAGTGTTTTAATCGCCACGGCGATCTCCTTCTTGCCCGGTGTTCTCAAGCGGCCGCTGCAGACCTCGCCGAACTCACCTAACGCACACACATACACAAGCGCGCACAGTTCAACAGCACAGCGTCTGCAGGGAGAGCAATGAGCCATCAGGGGGCAGTGTTGCAGTTTGAGTCTGAGCTCCTGCACTTGTGCGTCCAGTGATTAGTTAAACCCCTGAGTCCATGCTCACTTCTTTTGTTCTCTGAAAGATTCGGAGAAAAAGACACAAGAAGCTGCAACGTATGAGATTCAAAGCAGCTGCATATGTGGAATAATATAGATTCTATATGGGTTTTTCATTAACCCCAAGAGGACCTAGTGAGATCTGGAAAACAAGTGTGTTTGCACGTGTATAAGTGAGTACCGGCTCCGATCACCCTCTCGATGCGGATCCTTGATGGGTCAATCTCCTTGGTGAACTCGTGGACAGCCTGTGTGGGGTCTTCGTATGTATCAGGGTCTACATAGGTCTTTATTCCTGGGAAGGGGACTGTAGGGGGAGACACAATCTAAGAGCAGGTCCCACAGCCTTGACAATTTTGAAGGTAAAATTAGCCTCAAGTCTTACATAAACATTTTACTACTACTATTTTTATTGCCACCATCAATATTTACTACTGTTGCTGTTGCTACCGACCAGGGACTCTCGTGCCCCAGAGGCTGCATCTGCAGCTACTGAGGGAAAGACGCAAAAGCACGATTTCAAATAAAGAAAATAGGGACCGAATTCAAAAGTGTCATAGATTTAAGGCTCAGGCAGCAGATAAACACACACATGCCCACAAAAGACCATCCTTTGTTGAAGACACTAGAAACAAATGACCCGCAGTGCATCATGGGACATCTGGTGACTCTTGAGACACATGTCCCCTCTGCTGCTGAGTATGAGCTAGGAGGCAATTAGGCAAGCTAGCCCATTTGAAGTACAATATGTGCTTTTTGGAAAGCACACACACACATACGCACGCACACACACACACACACACACACACACACACACACGCACACACACACACACACACACGTGTCTTTGTTGTGCTGAGGAGCAGCAGGATGCTGTGCTGAGTAAACCACACTGCTGAAGTGTCCTTGAGCAAGTCATTGAATGTTGAACAAGCTACGGCGCCCCTGGTTCTTGACCTGTTCCTACCTCCTGCTGCAGGGAGGACGGGACGAGCGGGGTGAGGAAGGTGGGCTTCAGACAAAAGCTGTGCTGCTCCTGCAGGGATCGATACAGCATCACACCACCAGAAAAAAAATCAAAAAACCCCAAAACAAATCTGTTGTCAGGAACCTGGATCTACCCCCTCTCCAGCTCTTTCCTGGGGGTCAGCTGGGAGTTAAACAAACCCGAGGTTTAAGAATCTGACCTTTAGGTTTCACTGACTGATTCATGCAGATGCTTAAAATCTAGAATTAAACAAGTCAATATTCAAGTCAGCTCCTGCCTCCTGAAATATGGTAAATCAGCATCCTACACTACTCTGTTTTAATCATAGCAGCCAGATTTCCCACATCCATAAGACTCCCTCCTGTGTTTTGGATGTTTGTCTAGTTCCATGTCATAATTCTCAGTGTGTCGTGATGGATTTTAGCCACAGTTGCTCTGTAAACAGAGACGTCTCAGCATCCAGGCCAGCTAAACATCAAAGACGATGAAACATATATTTAAAATGTATATGTTTATGTTCTAACTCAGAGGGCTTGTGAATGCTGGCACAGCTTGATAACCACTTCTTTCCCCGGGCTCTTGCCAGCTTCCCCCCCCAACAGCCTAATTTTTCCGCTCATTTTGACTCTGCAGCGCTCATTTAAATTTCTGTTTTTAACGTCAGGAAGGAAAATTTGGGAATTAAAAGATAAGACAAAAAGTGACGGAGTGCTGGAGACAGCTCAGGGACGCACCTCTGTGAACAGATTAATAACAATAACCATAAAAACCCTCGTATAGAACATCAAATAAAACCCGAGGGGAGCAGACACAGAAATACTGCCGGGACTGAGGTAAAAGATACGTTTCTGGTGGTTTTAATCTCTTCTCCAATGTCTTAATTCCTCAAACTATAAATACCACATCTGCTAAGACACCTCCTTCGCTCGCTGGTGCAAATAACAATAACAAGACACGGTTTTTCGCCCTGTATTCTCCACACGCCTGCGGCGCGCATTCATCACTCCTGCCTGAGAATTAAAACGCACGCCTCCGAAACACACGGAGATGATCTACGCAGCAACGCAGGCAGCGCAGAATGCAAAGAAAAACACGTCGTTAGTAGCGACAACACCCCTTCGTCGGTCCCCTCCCTGTTGGAAAAGTTGCTGCAAATCAAACCTGACACCAAAATGGCGCGTTTTCCCGCCGCATCAGGTTAAAAGGAGGCTGGCTGATTTACCGTGTCCGTTCTGGTAACTGCTCCTCCTTTTCTCCTCTGATGTCATCTTGGCCTTGAAGTACCAGTGACACCTGCAGAGCACACAGACGGACGGGACAGATTAAAACATTATTCTCATCTGTTGCATCGGCCGCAGCAAAACGAGCGGCTTATTACGGAGACGCCAAATCACGACCGTCGGAGCGAAGACTCGAGCTAAACTCCACCGCTTTCATTCGGCAGTCAGAAGCTGCAGGAGGTGGTTCAGTGGTTTCCAACGAGTCCCAGGGATCAAAGTTTAAAGGAAAATCAAAAGGTGCGCCTTTTAACCCGGTTTAAATTAGGCTTCCTCTTTTAAACAGATGGTTTAAAAGAACCTGTAAATATATGCACCGCTGTGAATAACTTATTCAGTTTGAAACATGTCCGCATTTTGCAGCAAATAATTCATGAAGATCTCAGATTTTGCTCTGGTGGGAGACCTGAGGCCTTGCAGTACGTAGAGATGCTTCAGAATGACCTCACTCTGCACTCTGGCCTGCTAAAGCTACTCTGTTTTGGATAATGTGGCCGCCAGTAACTGGCCTGATGCAGTGTTTTGTACTAAAAGACCTCTTCACTAACTTTAAAGTGCGTCGTTGACATTATTTTTTCGTGCTTTCCACGCGGAAGAGACCTTGGTGAGGTCATGGATGTTTGATGCCTGTTATGTAAATGAGTTAATTGAATTGAACCAAAAGGACGGCAGGAAGAGAAAATCCCGTCTGGTGACGTGCGCCTCAAACCAACTTGAAAAGAGAAGAAGAGCGGAGCCCAGAGGTTTGACCCCGACCCCCAGCAGAGACAGCGATCTCTGTCACTCCCTCTGCTGACAGCTCCACCTCTCCTCCACCCCTGCGCCTCCACAGCGCCGTGGTCCAGATGAGAGATGAAGCTGGCAGGGCTGAGGGACAAGGATCTGAGTCATGCTCTGACTCCCGATGCCACACTGACAGATTTCACAGAGCCGTGGCGCCGGTTCAAGGCTGAAAATGACGTGACGAATCAATGATTTCCACTTTCAATGTCAAAATGTCAATAATAAAATATAGATTTGTTTGAAGCACCTATTTCATCAGACCAGAAAGTGCCAATTTTTTAAATAATTGGTCTTCCCCTGACAAGGAGATACAGTAGATACAGCATTAAACTTTAAAGCTAACTCTTCCAGCAACAAGCCAATGCAGTAACACAGGTAACATTTACGAGTTCCCGCATCTCTAAATGGTGCTTGTTGTGGTGAATTTTTAAAAATCTATTTTCATTTTCTCAATATTTTTAATCTCAAAATGTCAAATAAAGCGTTCGCTGAACCTTTACACAACATCTCGGGCGTTAGCTGACATATTAGCGTCATTACAATGATGAGTTCAAAGTTGAACTGATATCCTTCAGTGTTGATTAGAAGCAAAATGTTATAAATATTAAAAGCATTCATGCTTTGTGATTAAAGGATGCAGGAGAAAAAGCAGAACAATCACTTTAAGTATCCAAATAAATGCATTTTTGTTCAAATGAACAACCGCTAAAATGCCATTGCCAATTTGACCTTTTCAATGGGAAACGAGCAATCAGCTGGAAACGGAAAAGAGACCGCCTGCGCGGCTTTGATGAAACCTGTGTTACTCATCAAGGGGTGATTTCAACAGATCAACATTTCCCTTTCAAAGTAGGATTCATTAATAATGAAACAAAGGTAGTTTGTTTCTTACAAAACGGCTCGTATCTGTGACGTTTGAGAGACAAACGCAAATGAGCCAGTATGAAAAGAGTCTTACTGTTGTTCATGTTGCGAAAGCAACTGTAAGATCCAGTATTTTCTGATGCTACATTGGACTGCATTTGTGTTTACTTTTTAGATCATCAATGCAGCATATAAAAACAAAGGGGATTTTACAACATGTTCTTATTAGCTTGGCTCAGCTCCAGCAACACAGTGCCCCCATTCAGCGCCATTTGTACCAGAGTGCTAAAACTGCAGTGAGTTCTACCCCTAAAGACTGAGTTTCATATTGACCGATTCTCCAGCAGCCGATGGGTTGTCGCAGGAAGAGCTGTGTGAGAAAGCTATCCAGAGCAACAATGTAAGAGAAATAAAGATTTAAATTCATCAGCTGGGAGGAAACACAACCATGAAGTAACAATCAAAATGCTCTGAGTTGTCTTTGTCGGGAATAATGCAGATATTTACTATCTGTGTTGGTTTCATGCCCCCTAGTGGTAAAATCACGCAACTGCGACTCAGACAGACCAAAGAGGCAACTTGTCTCTGTATTGTGTAAATAACATTTGGATCGAAGAGTTAATTTGTTCCTTGGGTAACCATACCAAAAAAGATTTAACCTGTGCTCAGTCAATCCTGGTATATGATGGATGGAGAGACTTAAGGGCCCTTTAAAGACTGTTGGAGAGCTGTGATGTAACCAAACAGTGCGGGACCTTGAATGGAACATCTCTACAGCACGATTATGAAATAATTATCTAACAATGGTGAGAGCAGAGCCCCTTGACTGCACTCGAGTGGTTATTGAAGTGACAATGTCACATTGGTCTACAGTTTGGGTTTGATGAACTTTTTTTTATCAAACAGTTTAAATATGATATTATAACTTCTTTTTTTTTAAAAAAAAGAAAAAAAAGCAGAATTTGTTCACAGTAAAGTAGCCAACTGGTCACAAATGAACAGATTTGGACCAAGAAAAGTGCTCACACCGGTGTAGCGGCTCCACATCTACAAGTGTGCGCGTGTGTGTTCCTGTAATCATATGTCAGCCTCCTCCTCTTTGACGACTTAACATAATCTGGGTTGCCAGATTAGAGCTGGTGTCAGAGGGCCACGAGCTGCAGGTTGCCGGCTGAGCTGGGGCTAAGCGAAGTCTGTGGGATCGTGGACACTGATAGACGGAGCCGATAAAATGGCGGGTAACACCAGCAGAGAGGACAAGAAGGGGATTTAGAAAGCGACTGTTGACCTTTACTGATGGGGTCGAGCTGCTCATTAAAGGAAGGGTGGCATGCGCCTTTATCAGCCTTCCCCAGTCCTGTCCTCTGATCCGCTTTATCCGCCCATCCCTCTGTCTCACCGGCCTTTCATGTTAAAAAGACACTGACACACAAAGACCTTGACTTCTTCCTCTGCGGTGCATTGTTACAGTACATATTCACAAGCTCCTTACACACCCACACGTACACGAAAACAACCTTGCCCAGAGCCCCAATCAAAGTGTCAGTGTAATTCAAACCACTCCTCTGCTGCCCCGAAACCCCTCACAGTCACCTCTGCGTCGCACAGCTATCTGCAGAGGAGACAGAGCGCAGAAGAAAGGATGGATTACTGAAATAGGAGGATGGGGGGGGAAGAGAAGATAACGCTGCCAAACGCAGTTTAAAAAGGCCCTTTCATTCCTCCGGATGGCAAAAAGAGTCAACAGAAGCCGCAAACGGAACTAAATTTAGCGCGTTAGCACCAAACACAAGTTTTTCTGCACTTGTAACATAATAATCTATTGTAATATTTAATCCATTTTACACATGCTTGTAAAATAGATGATGGATACAACAGCCAAATATTAGATATTAGCGATACTAGCTGGAACTTTTTAAGCGCGCCATCATCATTTATGCTTGCTTGAGGTGTGAGTGTTAAAGTAGCCCTTGTGTTTTCAGGCAGCGGTGCGACACGGTTTTATTTCCCTTATTTTGGGAAAGTGGAAAAGAGTGAAAGTCCCTCCTACATAGGGTCAAAAGGTCACAAGGATGACCGCAGAACCTCCTACATGTGTGTACTTTTACTGTCTAAACTCGGAGAACGTCACAATAACTGCTGCTGAAAACAAATGAAAATACACCTGCCAGCAGGGGGCGCCCCACTGCGCGCAGCTTCTGAACACAAAACACAACATTGTTCATCTTTCAGAATAGAAAAATGGAGATTGCTGTCATATGTTTACAGCAATGTTGTGTCTTTATAAATAGGTAATGCAACATTGTGTTTCTGATGTTGAATGAGCATTAAAGCCATCAAATTTATTTATTCGATGGGAAGAGGTGGCGGTCGCTCGGTCTGGAGGGGACAGGGATGGGAAACAAAAATTGGGAGGTGTTCTGGTGGCAGAGGGAGATGCCAGGAAAACTTCAGAGCAGTGCTGAGGTGCCCTTGAGCAAGGCACCAATGCTCACATAGGGCCCTGCGATGAGCTGGAGACTCATTCAAAGGTGGAGCCTGCCTTCACCCATGTGCAGCTGGAAGAGGCTCCAGCTCCTCCCCAGGACCCCAGGAGGGATAAAGTGGTCAAGAAAAAAGAATTTCATGGAAAGTTAATTATTTTAAATGACCATTAATTCATTTTTGAAGTCTAATCAATCTGACAGCAAACTAGAGATCAGTGATCCAGTTCGTAGTGGTGGAAATGCGAAGCCCTCTTTCTTCTTCTACTAACAATAAACCTTGTGGGGACGAAGACGAGATGACAATGTTTGCATCAAATCCCCAGCAAGGTTGTACCTGCAACACTTGAAAAACACGACACCCTCCCCTACCAACAACCTTGTCTTCAAATATTGGCAGAAAAGAAAGTTGGGGTCGCATTCCAATTTCCCAAACTCCTGAAAGTTTTTGTCGGTGCAGCTCCGAGTCACATCAGAACCGCTAACAACGAAAATTCACTTTAAACCTGCGCAGATATCGAAAGTGACTCGTTCACACCGTTCGCAGCCGTTACTTCATGACTTAAGATGAAAGGAAGCTGGAAGCTCTATAGCAGTGAGATGTTTCCCCCCCGGAATGACTCCGCTTTTATGTTGAGACGCCACCAGCCGAGTAAATGGTGTCTAATATCTGCAGACGTTTCCATCACAGGTGCGCTCTTACCTGCCGGTGATCAGGAGGAAAAGGGTGAGGATGACCAGGAGGGTGAAGCCTCCCACGGCTGCCGTGACGATGACCAGCACCTGGCCTTGGTCGGAGGCCACGTCTGACGCTGAGGGTGGAGATGTGGGGGAGGGGGGGGTCAGAAATATTAGGGTTAGGATGTTGAAGGCAGCGAGGACAGAGAAGGGGACAAGGAAAGGAGACAGGGTGGCAGGGAAAGGAGACATTTTCATCAAAAGGCGCTCCATCGTTGCAGCTGTACAGTGGTTTGGCAGAGATTGTGGTGATGTTTGATCGGCTCTTTGTAATGCCCCCCCCCATCAGCCTCTCATGGTGGAATGATTCATACGCCCGCTGCTGATTAATTAATATTATTCATTCATGAAATTGTGATTTAGTCCATGATCATTTGGTGAAATTGGTCCCATTTGATATTCATGATTTTCCCTTTTCTCGGCCTTGTCGCCAGGCTAACGAATTTGAGATAATTGAAAGATGATTACAATTATCAAACTTATTTCTATAATATTTCACGCTTAATGAATATGAATTGGGGATCACGGTGCGTGGCTCGCCAGCGCTGGCGTGCGGGTTTTCTGCAGTGTGTTGGAGGCCGGCGTCACGGACGCGGGCGCACGCCCGCTCGTGTTGGAGGAGAGTAATCACGGACCTCTCGCGGGGGGGGTGAGCGACAGTGACAGTAACCAGATCACATGAGACAATCCTCTGTCAGCGTCACATCACTAACTAAGCAGATGTGTCAGATGCGTGCGTTTGTTTGTGGGGGCGGTGATGGATGCAAGGTGGGGGACGGAGAGCACGGGCGACAGGAGAAGGAGAGAGAGAGAAGCTGGAAAGAGAAAGGCGGAAGCGGGCAGACGCGTGGCGAAACGGGCGTGCACGAGAGAGTGACTGACAGGCGGAGACACAGACTGACGGGGGGGAGATAGAGCGACAGGGTCCAAATCTGCTTCGCTTCCAGATAAAAGGCGAGTGGGTACAAAGGCTCGGGCCGAGCGCTGTCTGATCTGCAGATAAAGCTCGGTGGTTTTGGAAGAGAGACGGCCCGCGGTGGAGCCAAATCAGCCCTCCACAATGGCCGACCCCACATAAAAGAACAGCTGGACCTGGGTGGTTTATGAGCAGACTTGCATCAAAGCCATACTCCAACCCCGAAAATACACCAAACAACACGGACGACAGCGATTGGGTTCATCTGTACCAAGACTGACGTGTTGTCCTTTAAGAGTTTTAACTTTGTACATGGGATTCATCTAAAATATGATCAAAAACAGTCAATTAAGATCTACAGCTGTGATTAGTGTGATCAAATCATACACATCAAAGTGAACAAACCAGCCACTGATAATTTACTAAATAACAGACTGACTGAAATAATATCGCTTGATTTCATTTTGCCTTTCAAATATTTCCACAAACATCACCAGGAGTCTCAATAAGACGTTTCCTGCTGCAGTGGTGCGTGTGTAAAGAGATACATCTAAGATATAATGTAATGGCTTCATCTAATTAACTCCGAAACTGTGCACAGCCGTTGGGTTTATTTGATGTGATAAAGTGAAATAAAGACTGTCTGCAGGGGGAAACAAACAAAACAAGAAATATGAGCAGTAAAAAACGTGACGCATATGGAAACAACGGGCACCCGCGGGAGTTCTGGGATTAACTCCTGGAACTGTGGGGTCATCCTGGGCTACTCCTGAACTACAGCAGGAATCTTCTTGGTGCTAAAGTCCTGTAAGCAGAGTATTGAGCAATCATGTAATGTGCAAAATTTGGAGTTTCGCTAGGTTTTCCTGTCCAAAGAAAGAATAACAACGATACCTGTGGCAACGTCTGGCTAAAAGTAGATTTCTGCCAATAGCCGTCAATAATCTTCCCATTATAACAAAAGACAAAGCTGGAATTTGTCCTTCACAGCTTTAAATGGTATTTAACCCTGATGACAGATAACCGTGACCTTCATGCTGCGCAAAAACTACGAGGTGAGCAAAGACACAGGTGAATTCTCCGGTCGACACTCACAGTCTCCTGTAGTTTCGTACTCGTATTTGGGAGAGTACGAGCTGTATCCAGCAGCCGTGCGAGTGCGCACACAGAAGATGTACCAGGTGGCCGCTTTCAAACCCGAGATGATGACGCTGGGCGCCTTGGTGCGCATTGACGAGTAGCTCAGCTGCTCGTGTTCCTGTTGGAGCGAGCAGAAGCCGCCGATGGGGTTACGAGGGACGAACTCCTGAGACCAACAAACTTTACCTTCTCGTAATACTTGATCTCGTATTCCAGGATGGGCAGAGCTGTCTTCTCAGGCTGCTGCCAGGAGAGAGCGATGCTGCTGGGAGACGCCCAGTCCTTCTTCAGAGCCCCGATTAGAGACGGCCCTGGTTTAAACACCAACACATACACATCAGCTACGTTTGCTGATCATCTTGATGAAAAACTAATAAGGCTAATGCGCCACGAAATAATCAGCACCAGGCTGCAAAACAGATTTTAATACAGGAGCAAACAGAACACAAACTCAAGGTTCCACTCCATCGTTCTGCACTTCTACCTGCTTTCCCACAGAGACCCAGAGGAGAAAATATTTTATTCATTAGTCTTCACACCTCTCTACAAATACACCTCCACTTGAGGAAATGTGTTTGGTGTGTGAGCGTGTGCATGTTGTAGCTCTGCAGAAAACCATGGAGGTGTTAGCATGCTATTTCTGTAAGCCGGGGTGAAAATAACAGCAATCCCGGCTAAATATCCCAAGGCTGACCTTTTATATTGTCAACATTTAGTGAGTGTTTATCGTAAGTGCAGATTTACGGGGCCGCTAACGTGGTGGAGCGCTCTAACTTCTCCGGGGAGAAGCTGTTGACCGCAGCACGCAGTCAGTTTGATCATGCAATGAACAGAAAATGAGTAATTGTCTGGGCTGCAGCCAGTTTACACTGGACAGGTGACACAATGCAACATTAACCAAGAAGACCTAAAAACACCTCGCTATACCGTCAGCCTGTTCTCAATTAGAGCACAAGCATGTAAAATAAATTAAAGTGTGATGTAGCGCGTGCATTCCTGTCCCATTGCTGCATTCCTGCATGATCTACTGCTGAGTAAATAATTACCGCGCTCCCAGGAGACAGCAGCAGGAATAAGCCGGCACACATTATTACATATTAAGTATTTCATGTACCGTTACTGAGCTGAATCATTAAGTAGAAGAGGCCGCTCCTCTCTTGTGAATTCGCTAAAACGATGACACAGACTCTTTCTCTCTAACTGTTCTGTGGCAGCGGGGCTCGCGAAGCTTCCCCGCGTCCTCGTTTCATCTGAGGTTGGGTATTACTGGAAGCTTTGGGTTCAGAGTAAGTAAATGGCCACTGGGGTTACGCTTTGCTGGATGTGGAGACTCGTGCTGGGGGTTAGGGCTGGAGGCTGGCAAAGATGGAGGCTGCAGGGGTTTGAGCTTGTTAGCCAGAGACTTACAGCTACTAATCTGAGAAAAGTAGCTAAAAGTGAGCACCTATGTTCCTCTCATCCCTTGTTCAATTCCTTTTCTGTTTTTTTAATCCTTTCCTCCCTTTTGTGCATTGGCTCTCTGTTGCTGCGCCACATTTGCTCACATCCTCTGACACAGATTTAGCAAGAACATCCCAGAGACGAGCACCATAGACAACAGTCAGTAACGGAGCGATAACTCAAGACCAATTACATTCACGTGCTAAATAGACACGGATGGAAGAATAGTGTGACGTGTAAATAATGATTATTCAGGGTCAGACAGGGATGCGACTGATATGAAACCTATACTATTTTGCTCACTTGGTTTCTGTAAATACATTTAGATTAGATTAGATTAGATTCAACTTTATTGTCATTACACATGTCACAAGTACAAGGCAACGAAATGCAGTTAGCATCCAACCAGAAGTGCTTAAGTAGCGAATAAAACTGTGATGGGTATATACAATATATACACACAATGATATATGTTTATGATATCAATCTATATGTTTGTATTTACAGAGTTCACAGATATGTAAAGGATATATAAAAGTCTTTGCAACCAAGATAAATATATATACCGTACAGGCTGTAACTATGGCGCTGATGTGCAAAGTATGGAAAGCAGTGCAAGTAACCGGATGTGGGTAGTGCAAATAACAGATGTAAATAGTGCAAATAACAGATGTAAATAGTGCAATTATTGTAACAGATGTAGTCAGTGCAAATAGCATGAATTTAACCAAGCAGCCAAGAACGCGTTTGAAAACTAATTTTAAAAGTCTGTTGTTTTATGAAACGGCGTTCCATCTATGGACCAACGGCAACTTGCACTTCAATAATAACAGATTTGAATGCTTGGCTTCTCCTTAATAACCTTAAACTGGATACAAATTAAAATGTAGCTAACGGTGACTGAAGTGTTATCAAAAATAGAACAATATAATATCACGGGTGAGTGAGAAAGGGAACTATATTAGCATATTCAGCAGGCTAAAAGGGCATTGTGTGTATACACTACTACAGCCAGGTGTGTGTGCATGCTTTCTTTTATCCTTCTGTGTGTGTGTGTGTATGGGGGGGGGGGGGGGGGGGGGGGGGGGGGAGCAGCTGGAGTATAAAATAAACCCTCTTTTGCTGGGAAACAATAAGACAACAATGGCGACATTTTATTAGCTGTTGTGAATAATGATAACACGAGGGCTCTACTCAGGACGTGTTCATATCCTCTGCTCTGTCGACAGTGGCAGAAAGAATTCTTCTCAGGGGAGTTTTATCAGATCTCACTCTAATGAACCTCTCCGAGGAGGCCGAGACGTGGTTAGGCGTCCCGCGCCGCTTCTGACAGCCGCGGAGCACAGCGAGCAGTGCGGTGGGATGGCTATTGACCACTGTCGGCGAACAATCATCACAACCTGAATGTGGCCACTCAGCCTTGGTTTGAGGCATCTTATGATTGTATTTGTGCGTTTCCCTTCTCGATGGAAGAAGACTGTGTTTAATCGTAAAACGCACGTGTAGGTCCTTAGATGGTCCTTGAGAGACCATAGATGATCCTGAAAATGACCCCTAAAACACACACATCTTTCCCAGATCACATCTGAATTAAAGCGGCGGGCTCGATTCTGCCAGAGGAACTCCCTCCGTGCCTGAGATGTGGGAGCATTGGAAAGCCATTAGAAACACCAGTCAATTACAATGCCCTATGGATGGATTTTCCAGTCAAGCATGGTTAAGCTCAACACAAACTAATGGGGAGTCCTTAAATGAGCTTGACCTGCATATGATTTTAATTAGCTTTCCAGCCCTGAAGGCTTCCATTAACTGTTTGGAAAAAATCAATAGAGGCGGTATTGATGCTGCGCGGGCGCTTAAACGATGTCCTCACGCTGCTGATTCACTGCCAATAGAACGAGAGAAGCACAACACGTTACAAACACAATGGCTGCCCTTGTTTACAAGTGTCATATTGATACACGGGCGCCTTTTCTGGATGCCTGCTCATGTTTGACTCACGGCCTGCTCACATTTGTCTCTGAGCAGCCGTCTTCACGGCTGACTTGAAAGAAAAGGTTTGCGGCAGCCGACAGACGCGGCCGAATACGCCGCAGACACAAAGATGTTCGATTTAACTGATTCGGATGACTTCAGTTCAATAGATCTGACTGTGCGGGCTCAGAAAAGGACTCCACTTGCTCTGGGGAACTAAGAAACTGAAGATACGGAAGATGTCTCCAACTTTACCGCTGGGACCTCAGTCGGAGCAACGTCCCATTTGTAAGATGTGCGTCTTTAAGTGCACGTGCTGCTTGTGTAAACAGTCAGATGCGACTGAAGTGACGTGGCTTCTGCTCAGGGGACTTTGGTCTTTGCCACTCATTAATTGCCCGGGTCATTCCCATTACAGCGCGCTTCATCAGCTCTCTTCCATGAGCTCCCAGTTCAAACCAGTCAAATAAAGCGCGGACTCTAATTACATATATCTGAGTTAAATAGATCACCCATCTGCTCTACTCAATCAAGCACAGCATAATTGAAATGGTTTCCTCATTAACACTGACCTCGGTGATTTGCGTCCCGGTACGAACGACACGTGTTGTGATGAGTTCTCGGGCAATGTGCTTTTTAGGAAAAGGATTCCAGTGCTGATTTTCACCCCACTGTCTACTGTTATTATCCAGTAGAGCTGGAGAGAAGAGGCTAGGCTAGCTATGCTAAGTGGGTGGGGATGACAGTCCTCAGTGGGCTGGTAACTATAAAACCCATCAAAAAATGAAAAGCATCAACATTTTGCATTGAAAAGCTCCTAAAGGTGCACTCTCTTGGTAAGAAGATGGCTGCTAAAGTACTGCAATAGACTGTGATACAAAATATATGTTTAAAAGGTAAATTTGTCTGTCTGTGGCGCAGCTAACATAACTTCTGAATCCAATCCCCCAGCTTCACCTTCCTTCCTGTATCTCACTGCAATCTCCATACCAAGTGCTGCAATTTTCCGACCAATCATCTCCCACAACCCCCCCCCCCCCCCCCCCACTGTGGAGATGCAACCTTTCTTTCATATTGTTGCTACCTGCAGTCCCAAAAAGAAAAAGAATGGCTGTGACCTTCTTGACACTAAATAGCCGTCAACCGGATCTAAACTGGGACGGTTTCTTGTTCTCCCTCGCCCCCCCCACCCCACCCCTGCTGTGGTGGCTGTCTCTAATATGACAGTGTGCTGAAGGTACTTAAGGCCCCTCTGCTTCATCCAGATGGTGGTTATAGCAGTCACCCAGACCATTTATCATGTGTATCTGCTGAGTACAGGGAGTTAACAGGTAATTAAAATCATCAGTCACGCAACAAAAGCAAGGATCAGAGAGCTGGAGTGGAAAACTGAGAGGAGAAGAAGAGACTTTCTGTTGCGTTGGGGTTTTTCCGCCCACTTTCTTCTAGAAAACTGGAACATGACAAAATGTAGACCCGGTGAGAATTAATAATAACACCAACATTTGAATGAACGTAAAATGCACAAAGATCTTGTTATAATGTCCTCAGTGAGTCCTTGATGATTGACGTCTTGGTACGTTACAAACTGACCGACATCTAAAAAGCGTTTATTTCTATCTGGTTTGTATGTGAGCTAGTTGGTCGGATGATCTCGAAGTCCCACATTTAATAGGGTCCTAGCTTGCCACTGATTCTCCTTGTTCCCACTTAATGGGGACGTGAAGCGGCAATGACATGTGGGAAAGGCCAGCGAAACCAGCCCTCCGAACTGGCCCACCACAATCAATACTCATTTAGCATTCACCTTTCTTCCCCCCAAAGTAATTAACGAGGAGAACGGAAGTATGTGGCTTCTGACAGCTGATTTCCCTGCCGGGCCTTGTCCTTAACACCCTGTCCACTCCTCACTCTGCTACTTAAAAGCTTCATTATGGTTGAAACTGAGCCTTGAGCACTGGAAAGTGACACAGATATGGGCAGACACACAAGTCGATACACATAAAGTGTGTCTGTGTTCACACTCACGTTTGTGATGGACTTCGAGAACCTACAAACGCATTTAGAAATATTTTAGGGTTTTTTCCATATATGTATTACAAATTCTAAAATATGAGCACATTAGAATTCCTTCCACTCTCATTTGGGATGAGAAATTGAGTACAGAACAATAAATGTTGGCGTAAAGTCAGGAATTTTAAATTACGGGTTGTTTGGTGTCTTTGTACGGTTTATCAACACGTACAATGGAGAAAACAACCCTCTGCCAAGGCCCAAAAATCCAGTTCATCCCCATTTATCACGCAGTTTTTGGCATAATTTTGGTAGCAGAGAAACTGACCAAGCTGCCAGATGACGCCATTACAATGTAACCGTGGTAAAAGAATAATAGTTGGCCACTAAAGGCTGCAATGATCTGGTTAGGTCATTTATTTATTGACGTATACCTTATGAATAGAGCAGATAGGAGCAATGATCTACAGCGTTAACGTGTGATTTTCTGCAGACGACCTCTCCTGAGCGGAAATTACCCCGAATCCGGCATAAATAGAGAACACTGCATATCAGAGCGGAATAATGCTTCTTTCCTCATCCTCTATTCCTCTGGAATAGGAGTGCGTGAAGGAGAGCGGTGTCACTGCGGTGGAGGTATAGTATAAATAGCACCCAGAGCAGACTTACTGCAGCAGAACGCACAGCAGGCAGAGTGGCAATCCAGTCTCCCTGTGCCATTTATACCCAACCCTACTGTCAATGTCAAAAATCCTGGAGTTAAAATAGCCCTCACATTTTATCCCCGACTGCTGGGTGGAGGGGTCAGAGGGGCCGCCGGTGCACGGGTGACAACATCCACTTTAGAAACACACAAGGTGACAAAAATGTGGTAAAGACGGTTTGGACCCAATGCTCCCGAACGCTTCATGTGATAAAAGGTCAGCGTTTCGTGTAGTTCGTGACGATCTCAGGGAAGACGCCACGGAACGATGGGGGGGAAAAGAAATGTTCTGGAGCTTAAAAGCTGAGGTAAAAAAAAAAAATCAAACATCAATATTAACGCGCTATAACTCACGGGAGACGCATTAACAGTGAGCGGAGAAGAGCGTTTCAGAAAGGCTAATGTGAGATTTATAGTTTAATAAAAACTGTCTGACATGTAGTCGTGTACCACAAAGAGGCTATAAGCTCATAAAGGAAAGCTTGTCAATGCTTTTCTGGATGGATTTGAATACAGTGTGGAAATGGTGTATAAACTGTGACAACGGAGGCCGAGTGTGTCCTCAGCGGTTGTTAAAATGTATAAAGGGCTGTGGAGATTTAAGGTAGAACTGCTGTCATTATGAATTGTTTGATGGAGCGCGGCTAATGCAATTTCATTTAAATGAGCTGAAGCCACAAAAGGCATCGGCGACTGATTTATCTCAACGCTCAGACGACAATGGGGCTCCTTTCTCGGGGAGGAAATTCAAACCAGAGATTGAAGAGGGGATTGAGGTGGGAGTTGAGAGAAGGAAAAGTTCAGAGCCCATCCATCAGGACCGCAGAACAATGAATCCAATCACTGTGTATTAATGAGCCAATGCTTAAAATAGTTCCCGTTGTGAGGTGAAGTCAGGGGAAATGATCTTTGTGTGATAAAATCTGGGCATGAATCATTTTGCAGAAACTTATAAACTCCTTTCTTCTACCTGCTGAATGGAATTCCTGTGAAGTAGCTGAGTAATGGGACTTTCTGTAATCCTGTCTTAAAAATGAACAGGTCCTCATGAAGTCCGACATTTGGTCCCGCAGATCCTACCATCCATTTTCCAAACTGCTGCTTAATTGTAATCAGGACCTCAGGACACACACACACACACAGTCTACACACACTGGTCACCCACACACTCGTACCCAGAGGCCATTTTGATTCTCTAATCAACCTAATGTGAAGGTTTTTGGACTGTGTGAGGAAGCTGGAGGACCTGGGGAAAATGCAGGCACGGAAAACATGCGAAACACACAAGACCTGAGCGGGAACCAGAACCAGAACCAGAACCAGAAGCAGAAGCTTTCTTCCTAGCAGCGACTCACTAACTGCGCCACCGTGCCAAAAATGTGCAGGTGGACCGGCTGCTGCACTGATACCTCTGCTTACTTGTGCAAAACACTCAGGGTTCATTAACCCAAACACAACAAAACTGGAACCGCCCGGCTAATAAAGGTCAGTTTGGAGGCATATCGACAGAAATGTAAAAGGCTGCTTCTGAAGTTCATTTGCACTGACGCCGCTGATCCGCTGAGCACAAAAACGAACCACCGCAGCGTTGCATTAGCATTGCACTCATCCGGGGAGGGTAAACTAATGTACATCAGCATTTGAAGACGACAACTCTCCTTCCTGTCAAGGATGTCCATACCTGCATTCCGGATCCGACATCCTCCAAGGCAACGTTGTTATTGACTTACGGCGTCAATAACCTGGCGGCGATGTGAGTTCAGACCGCTCTCTTGTGTCACGCATGCTAATCCAATTATGCATGTCCCTAAAGTTTTTGTTCACTAAATGACTTTGTCTCCCGTCGTGCCCATCTGATGTAACCGATCACAAACACCAGGATATTTCTGAGGCTCTGACCTGAATACAAATAAACACGCAGGACGCCAACGTTGCTGCAGACGGACCCAGCTGTGCTAATATGTACCTTTTCACCCTGTTGTCACCCTTATCACATCTCTCTTTTTCAACCTCCACACACACACACACACACACACACACACACACACACACACACACACACACACACACACACACACACACACACAAGCCTGCCTAAACCTGAGCAGTTTGTCTGAATTTCCAATCGCCTTTTAAACGCCTTCATGCAAACGAGGGGATGCCAAAATTCAGACATAAAATGCTCATGGTGTACCTAAAAACACGGTAAACACCGCGCTAATTATACGACGATACATCTGTTGTTTTCCTGCGAGTGTGTGGTAAAGCAGCAAGCAATAAGCACAGATAAAAGAGGGGGCGGAAGGGCAGAAAGTGGGCAGGGGGCAGCAGATGCCCCAGGTCAAATGAAGTCCCGCGGGAGGCCGACTAAACAAACCTGCCAACAACACAGTCAGCAAACACCTGCTAACACTATATCACAGATGCACATATTCATAATTACACCTCATGGCCCCAATAACAACAATACCCTGGCTGTAATATAATGAGCGGTTATATAATGTGCACCAGTTGGTTGTTACAAACTTATTTAAAATTGTTGTAGCCTGAATAAATAATTCATTAGATTAAATGTGAGTTAAATGGCCGTGATTATGCAGAAAAACCTCCATATAAGTAACGGCCAATGCTAATTGACTGCAGATATTGGATACAAAGAGTCAATGAGGGCGTCGTGGTCATAATGGAAAGCCTAACTTCACCTCAGCGAGAGAAACAAAACCCCTGAGTGGACGAGGGAAGATGGTTCCTACAAGAGTGCCAAAGAACTAAAGCGGGGGAGAGACGTCAGTCGGACCTCCGTTTAGTCGCAGATTTATTGAAATTTAATGACAAATACAAACTACAGACGGTGATGGAATATATGATGAGCTCATCAGGCGTGATGTGCTGGTGTGAAAAGCGTAATTAACCACCACCCGACAGCTCTCATTATTGATCTGACAGACATCAGGACTGAGCCGGCTGCTATTTTAAGAGTGCTATTTTCATATAGCCAAATATTAAAAAAGGAGAGTCTAACATGGTGGAGATTGAACCTGACTGATGAACTTAGGCAAAGCCTGGAGAACAGTGCTATTATTATTACCATTTAAAAATACCTTATTAGACCCCAGTTGGCATCGGGCCGCGTAAACACCTCGCGTGTGTCAGTAAATATGAGTTGGAAGTATTTGAGCTTATGCTGTCTCTCCATCGCCTCCTCCGATTCCCCTTCGCCGCCTCCCTCTGACATCTCTCTTTATCACTTTTCTCATTTCTCCCTCCTTTATTCTTCTGCCCTCTCATTCTCTCCCTTCGAAGGGCCGATGGCGGGCGGCTGGGTTGTGATCCAATCACAGACTGGCTGCAGCAATCACCGTCTGCTGATTGGTTTTATAATCCTCGCTCGCGATCTCAGATGGGAGAAAATCAGCTGGTCAAGAAGCTCTGCGCTGCCATAAAGACGCACGGAGGCACGCTCACACACACACCGAGGTGCGCGACAACACACACACACACGTGTGGGAACACGCGCTCAATCTTGGTACAGATATTCTCTCTGTGCGGTGGGACAGCAAAGATTTAACAACAAAAGGATTGAGAGCATTCACTCAGCTCAAATTCTGTATCTGGAATAAAGTATATCTGTGTGCTTACGGCCGGCGGCACGTCTCACAATCACAGCGGACTGAATCCCACCGCTGTAACACCACAGCCAGGCACAAAAGTGAAAAGATGGAAATATGGGGGAACGCGGTTAAAACCACACACACAGCCCAAACTCCCAGATCAATAATCTGAGCTTTAGCTCTCATGCATCTACAGAAGGAAAACTAATCTTCAGATCACAATATCACAGCTAAATCCCCAAATCCTCACAGGTAGAGGAAGTCTGATTTGCCTTCTGGCGTGGATAAATATGAAAGCAAGAGATGCGATGAATCAATACGCGGCTGCTCTCCATGAAATTAACAATAACTCAGAAATACATTTGAACGCCACTGACTAAAGACACGACTAACGTGGTCTTAAACTTCTCTCTGCACTCGCTGAGCCAATTAAGACAGCATGTAAGTCCTTAACAACGCCATGTTGTATTTAATATACTGTGTCGGACGCTTTGCGTCAGGCTTTGTGCAGCGTTCAGCATATTACATTAGCCTGCGACTCACTGCATGTCCTATTTACTGTGTCCTTGTCCTACATCTGTTGGGTTCCACGAGGACAAGTAGCATGGGCGCTAATTTGATTTTTCTTTCTGTTTTTTTATATTTAGGGTTAAGGAGCATTCACAGGAAAGGTTGAAGCAGCGCCCACGAAGCACATCTGTTCAACTTCTTTGTGTTCCAACAGATGTCTCCGTCCTGGAGCATCGTTCAAGAATTTCACATGTAACGTTTGAGTTGTTGAGTCTCTTGCAACAATTGAGGTTTTCCAGTTTTACCCAAGAAGCGTCTGAATTCACCTCTGCCATCTCGTGTCAGGCGGGATCCTGCGGTGCCCCCCCCCCCCCCCCCCCCCCCACAGGAGGGCACACCGGTCACCTGTCCCAAGCAGCCCGTGTGGATTCATTCCGGAGGGTTTTGTTTGGCTCAGGGTGCAATAAGCAACCAGGAAATCTGCTCTCAGGTGCGTCTCTGCTGCCAAGAGTCACAGCGTGATTGCAGAGTGATGGCAGGTCGGGATGCACATCTTTAATTATGCATCGAGTTCCCAGCAGAGCTTCCGACGTGCATTTCTTCGACTGCCACGCTGCTCTGATGGTCTAAAGGGAACGTTTGTTAATGGAAGAGTCCAGTTAAAATTCAAAATCGACAGTGGTGCAGACGTGTCAAATAAACATCCAAACTCACACGGACACATATGGGTCCATATCTTTGCATGCAGGCGCCCACTGGGATAAAACTGAGCTGGTGGGAGCACTCTTGATTCTTGACCCCCAGAGAGATGGAGACTGCACAGCATGTCCCCCCCCCCCCCCCCCCTCCCCCTGTAGCACAAACTCAGACAAGCACATATAGACTCCCCCCACCCTGCAAGGTCAGCAGGATAAACTAGTTGGAGGAGAGCAGCTCTCTTCACTTGCTGTCAATGACAACACGGGCTGCTCGCCGTTACGCAACACTGAGTCTCAAACACGTGCCCATTCTCTCTCTCCCTCTCTTGCTTTTCCTGGTTCTGACTCCAAAAGTGTCATTTTCCCACTGTGACTTGTTCTTCCCTCAGCTCCCCATCCGTTGCTTTATTTTCACTCCAGCCAACTGTTGATAAATCTCCTTTCGCAATAAACCTTTAATGACTCCTTTGTGGGAATCCAGTGGCAACAATAATCTGATGCTAGAAAGATGAGCTACCTGGGCTCAGAGTGTGGTTGTTCTGCTGTTGCTCTGTACTGGAATTAGATAGAACAAAATTACGCAGAGAGCAAAGAAGCCGTATTTGCACGTTTCATGTGATCAGTCTGCATTTGGTTCAGGTGCTTTACTGACGCAGAACCTGGACAAGAACCTCTGAAGAGGAGCCAGCATCTCTGCATCTAACCTCGCTCTCACCTATGCACCATCTCTTCTTTCCTGCCTGGGATCATCCTTTTACACCCTCTTACTCCTCCCATCTCTCTTTTCTCCGGTGTTTTGCCCCTCGACGCATCTCTCTGTCCCTTGCCGGAAAAGTCCCAGAGATATTCTGAGACAGCTGGCTCAGACACGTTTACGTTCACTCTTACGGTGCCTTCGGTGTGTTCCTGAGGAGCTCCGTTGGAAAAAAAGAATTAATTAAGGGGGAAAAGAAAATCCATAACAGCTTAATAAACATGCGGCTAAACTAAATGGTGCTAAACACATATAAAGGTATTGGATTTTTAATTAAAAGAGCAGCTATTTTTACTAAAAGCCCTTTAGTTAAAACACGCCTATATTTAATTAATATTGCAGAGGTTCTTATCTAACTGTGAGTGACCAGACATGCTTTGACGGCCTTATTCAAGGACACGTTGACAGGAAAACCTTCTGGTAACAGGACTCGGTGGTCTGTAGGGATTTTCTGTCAACCCGGCATGTGTGTGCAAGTTTTATATGTCATCCATCTGAGCATAAACACAGACACACACACACACACGCGCGCACACACACACACACACAGCATGGCGAATAGCCCAATAGATAGGCCACACATTAATGCCGGTGTGTCAGATAGAGGTAATAGATGTGGGATTTACGTGACAATTACAGAAATATTTATGCACCTGGCACCCAGCAGGCTCTGGTGTGTTAATAGTGGGTGAATCAATAATGCATAAGTCTATAAGGAAATAAATGCACATGCTGAAGTCATTAAGTCGAAACCTTACCTTAAACCAACAGACTGACATGAATTAATGAGGTTAAATGTTGTTTCTGGGCCATTAAATAAAGGACTAATGTCACTTTCTTAGTGATGTTTCCGAAAACTCTCACTCTCTCTTTCTTTATTTTGTTTTTACTTCCTTCAGGGGTTTGTCTCACTGTGCACGACACACTGCGTTTGAACGGAAACGATGTTGACCTTTGAGAACACTGGGAGTCTTTACATTTGTTTTGGGTAAGAGTGGGTTTAAAATGCAGCCTGACCTTTTGGAAGACAATGATCCTGTAACTTAGCTTCTGAAACTGGCTGTGAAATACAAATGCGACCGGGCCATTTTATGCCCTTTGTAGTAACAGGTGATTTACAATGTGGCGAATGCCACAATGAGACTTTAGAAGACGCCTTTTTCATAACCTGTGGTTCTCACATATGTTCAGACATTAAGGTAGTGCTTTGGCTCCGGCAGACCTTTGCCTTCAGGACACTGTTGACATGCTGATGATAGCCAACCGAGTATGACTGAGTGATTAAAGCTAATTAAACACACTTAATGAAATGGGAGAAAAGTTATAAAGAAAATTGCACATTATCAATTCAACTTCAGAAGTTATCTTACTAGTTCAGCTTTTCAGTGATTGTTTTTTCCCCTTCTGCTGTGAGTTTTCAGGCCATCAGCTGTGTGACAATATTGACCATCAAACAAGCCGGCCTTCCACTTAAAAAATGATGTGGTTTTGTGTGCTGGCTGCGCAGAGATGCCTCATAATGATGGATATACAGTATTTGTCTCCCAGACGTCCCCACAGCGCCGTCCTTCGGAGTACACCCTCCCCCTATAGACTGCTGTAGGTGTGATGTATCATGAAGCCTTCAATTGTAATCACCAATAATGCTGCAATCCCGCGCCATTTAGACCACGGCTATTTGATGGAGCTACAGTCATTATGGCCTCGTGTGTGTGTGTGTGTGTGTGCATGGGAGTGTGTGTTGTCTCACTCAGCATTATCACTTGAATCCAGGTGCGCGGTGTTCCACGCAGGCCTTTGTGTTGCATTTGTGTGTGTGCCCTTTTTGTGAGTGCAGTTTTTGCACAATTGCAAACACAGCACTCCTGCCCCCCTAATGTGCGCCGCAGCACCCCCCCCCCCCCCCCCCCCCCCCCCCCCCAGCGGAGCTCCCAAGCATGATCGCTCCTACGAATAAGGCGTCACACAACTGACAATTGACTTAGCTGCAACCTTTGTGTTTGTGCTTCCGAACAACCGGAATGAGTTAAAATGAAGGGTTTTTATCATGACACCTCGCCATCCGACGTATCCCGTGGCAACCTCTGCAGGGTCTCCAGACCCTGCAGAGCGCCACATGTGGCCGCAGTCAAGGAAGAAATACAGGTCCATGTGAAATGATCGCTGCGATATGGAAAAAGCCAATCAACACATTCAGGTTTTTCTGTTTAATAACACAGAGCGAAACCATCGCTTAGAGGACAGCGAGGGAGCTTTTATGACATGTGTCGGCATCATAACAAACCAGGTCTCTGAGATTATGGGCAGCGAAGGCAAAGTAACCAAGTAATGATTATTAAAGGCTTGAGCGCTGAGCAACATTAACGGGCAGCTTTGAGGCTCAAGCGCCACTTTCACTATTTATCTTTTTCTCTTTTTTTTGATCTCTGCTTCTTCACTGACGCTGCCGCAACACATATGAAGCAACTGTCTGTTCGTGACTTGATGAGCTCAGGGAGAATCAGGGTCTTCTAACGAGATTAATGAAGCTTCTTGAGCGTGCCCATTATATCGGCGGCCTTCCTCGAATCGAGCGCTTCGCTCTGCAGTCAAATTCAGAAGTGCCACTGGAGAACAAACAGTAGTGTCACTGCAACATACGCTCCAGAGTACCTCAAAGCACTCGAAGTAGCCACAAGTTTACTGCTGGGACCTTCTCGTCTGCGCAACAGAGATGAGAGGGGCTCCGGTACAATGTCAACAAAGAGATTTCAATGGAGCTGTCATCTCTGTTTTTCACACTTCCAGTGGAAGTCTGCACTTGAATGCAGCTACAAAAAGATTGTGCGAATAAATTGAATATATTAATGCCCACATGCTGTGAGGAAAACCATCTAAATTGAGAGAAAATGCAGTAGAGAGATTGAGACTCCAACATCAATTCTGCCTGAAAATCCAAACACCTCCGAACGGGAGCATTATAATGATGGCTGACAGGCGTTGGGGGATCTGATCTTAAAGGAGGTCCAAGTGCAGCCTCGTTTTGATGTGCAAGATGATTCCCCCCATAGGCTGAGCTGTTTAGAGCGTGATCGGGCAGTGAAGCGAAGCGATAATATTGCACTTGTACCTCCACCCACCCGCCCACCCACGGGCACCACAAAGAGCTCTTTCTATGGATTAACTGGGCACCAGTTGCCCCTCCTGCAGGATATGTCTGAATCTTTTAGCCCATTTTATTTTAGTTTTGACAGTTTTTAAACGTCCCCCCCTGCTATTTTCTTCTTGTGAGCTCCATCCTTCCTTCCCCCAGGTCTGATGATCACCTCATGACCTATTGTGACTTCTCTTACTTTTCTATTGTCTTTAAGGGTGAATTTTTCATCCATTTCATATAACACTTGTACACTATTTGAACTTGATGTATAAAGGATTCACTGAAAAATACATGCAAGTAAATTAAAAATACATGCAGGATACAAAAAGTGTTGTGCTTAGAACATCAGGTCTTTGCATAATTCAGCTGAGTCCTAAAGCACTTGTGGTTGATTCCACATTGTGGATATCAGTATTTTATATAGGTTCACTATGGTGTTAAATTCAATAATTAAAAAACAGGTACACATTTCCACTGCATCATCTATAATGACTAATTAAGGATTTTGCTGCAGGCATCAGGCTTATAGGAAATGAGAGGAACTGGTCTGATTGGAATCAGCCCTTTAACACATTTGAATTGTGTTTGTCTCACACAATCAACCTGCCATGCTCCACTGGAGATGAAGCAGCATGAAAATACAAAATACCGGGAAAAAAAAGTCTCAGGTTCAGCTGCACCTGGGCAGAGTGAAAATAGAAGCTCTCACGTCTGAATAACAATGCACGAGCTCATTCGAGACACAGAGCGGTCTGTTAGCAGCAAAATCTGCATTCAGCGGGATCCTGCAACACAGTTACATGTTTATACCTTCAATTTGCACCTTTTCTTGAAGTTCCCTGCACCCCCCCCCCCCCCCCCCCCCCCCCCAGATCTATTTAAAGACTAAATATACATCAAAGGAAAAAAGGAAGACCAACGAGAGGGCTGGATGTGGATGAAGATTTTTTTTTTAGTTCCATACTCCAACTTCCTTTGATTTCCTTGATTTAGATGCATTTTTTTTCAGCCTCTTACAGTTTGACTGTCACGTGCAGACGTGGTAGTGATTGCACTTTTTCAAATATATGCCTTGGATCCATCTAATACCCAGCTGAATGAGCAGAAGGCCGGGTAGCTGATCAGAGACCATAGATTTTTATGCTGAAATATTCAGTCTAACGTCGAGAAAATGTCAAATCTAAAACCTTGTAATGCAGAAAAATGCATCAGTTTAGTTCACCAGTTAAATATAAATGCAAACGTATCATAAATATATTGCTATGTGGTTTTAGAACAGGTTGAGGCAGTGCTGCTGCTAGCATGACACGTTTGAATATTGGTGGGAAGGTGAAACACCAACTACAACTTTAACCCTGAGAGATTTATTGCCCAGATTGAGTATTCTGGTAAGTATGAGCTGCGTTCGGATCGCAGAAGGGAGACAGTTTGCTATGTCATGAATGACGTGTAAATCAACAAGGATTTACATATTGTCCTGGATATTTATGTGACCTGTCTAAAATAACGTATTAAATATTCTATAGGCTTGTATCACAGTGTACACACATGACAAAACAATGTCATAAACACATTAATCTTAATTTGCAGACTGAACGTTTGTTGGGGGCTTAAAATGGGGCAAGTGGTGAGTTGGAGATGCAGCTGCTGGTTGATGTTCAAAAAGAGATGTTTTCCTCCTAACATTACCGTGAACAAAAGTCACTTTATTAAGTTAAAATATTGCTATAGAATAATTAGAACTACATTTCTAAGATAATTTCACCTTTTTATATGGACCAAATGTGACTCACACGGAGCCAATTAGAAAAAAAAGTGTCTGGCTGTAAGCTGCAGTCCTTCATGCTGAAAACAAATGATGGAAATAATGTCAGATTTCAACCTTTCACTTCACTTGGCTGATCATTGTAGTGAGTCTGGAACTGTGTGATTGTGCTCACTGTTTAGGAAGCACTGAAGCGCAACAGTAGTGACATATCAGACGGAAAATATTTCAAACTGAAGCGTGGCGGCGGCTGTGTCTGGACTAAAATACAGGTGCAGACGCGTCTAATCAAAATGGTCAAATCAAGTTTAAATCTGGGGAGTGAAGTTAGTGAAAATGAACTACTTCTAATTTGTTCTCACTTTAAATGAAATTGTGTTGCTGTCTTTTGGGTAAACCTAATGCTTTTTTCCTTTTTTCAATTGGTTCTACAGCATCAAGAATTAGTTAAATGCTAAAGTGTTTAAAAAAAAAAAACCCCAAACAAATGTGAGAAAATCTAAATGGTCTCATATTGAAGGGAGGTCAAACTTTTCAATAGTAACGTTTTAGGAAAGCCAGAACACATCCGATCAATAGACCATTTTCAGGTGGGATTGCAGAGCAACCGAGAAATGAAACACGCCCTTTGAGTTCCGCCTCTAAAACTGTAAATCAATGCTGCAGATCTGTCCTAACGTTGTAAACTACGACGACGTGTGTTGTCAGCGCCGGTGACGACACGCTGGGTTCAAATGAGCACACACAGACGGCGTTAATGTAGCGGCGTGACGGACGAGGGCGAGCAGGAAACAGGAGGAAAACATAACATCAGCGGGATAAAGAGGCTGATGAATCAGTGTAAATGGGAGGCTGTCACACATATTCATCCCATACCACTGCTCCCAGTGCCCCCCCCAATGGGTCGACACGTGACAGACGGATAAGAAAAGAACATGTGCGAGCCCACAGAAGCCCACGAGGTGATAACGCAAACGACTGCCTTGACACGCGCCCACATGGCACTGGGTAATTGGGGCTCCCTGGGGGGGCGCTCTCTGGTCTTTGGTGCCAAGGGCACATATTCTTTATCGAAAGGCAGATAAATCAACTGTTAATAAGCTAGCGAGCTTGGGTGCTCTATTTATGACCGCTCTCTCCACAAGGCCAGTGCCACCAGCACAGCTGTGGATTCTCTCCCCTCCTCCCTCCCTCACACACACACACACACACACACACAAACATAGATTAGACAGACCCCCCCAACCGCCAAGATGGATGTGGCCATATAACTATGTCATGAAAGAAAAAAACTTGTCCTCTAATGTGATATATTCAGCATATTTCATCAGCTGCCCCTTTTTCCTATTAACCCATAATGGACTTAGGATCGCTGCTAAATCTACCCCACTGACACACACACACACACACACACACACACACACACACACACGTACGTACACCCTGGCCGAGGAGAACAATATTGATTCATCCACAGAAAGTCACCTTCCCCCCCCACCTCGCCCCAGCAGCTGCCTCGGGGCCCCTGGTCATTCCGCTCAACCAATTTGTATGGCTGTTGTTATTATTAGTGTTTCTCCAGCGCGGCGCTTTGGTCTCGGGGCACGGACACACCACTTTATGATGCCACGCCTAATAAACATCATTGTGATTTTCCCTCGCTAGTAATTAAGTGTGGGGCTAATTTGTCATAGTTAGTTAGAGCGCGGTGCGACGCCGCGAGGGGGCTGCCTGCGAGGCTGCGGTGACGGCGAGGGCCAGCGGTTTAGCACACCACATTCTTTCACCACCGCCACCGTGTGACTGCTGGGTGGCGGCGTGGTGCAGAGCAGTGTTTGGCTGAAGCACCAGCTCGCCGAGATTGTTTACTGCAGTTGGGTTTGCGACAATTAATGGCCTTCCGGAGAAATGGATCGGCCGATTTGTGCTTCAAAAGCTGATGAATCGCTTCGACTAAAATAAATCACAAACTCATATCTGATGCACAAATCTTAATGTGTCTGACCTGACTAATTTGAAACCAGCTTCAGAGCATCTGGAGTTTAATATAGCAATAATCCCCTAAGAGCATTTAAAAGCCTCTCTTGGGACCGACGCCTTGGGAACTGCCTTTATTTCTCCATATATCAGCACAAGATGCCAGCACACGCTGAAATGTGCATGGAAATGTTGGTGTTTTTTGGTTTTTTTAAGCAGAAGCGAGAAGAAAAGTTAGAGGAGCACATTCGGTTATTACAGTTATTAATAAATGGAGCGATAATAAAGAGCGATCATCCTGAAGAAGACAACTCCAAACTTGTAACAGAGAACTTATTATCGTTTAGTCCAGAAAAACAGAGGCCGTAACAGAACCCGTGTTCATAAACGGTAAACAATGGTTCTCTTGTGTAGCGACGGTGGCCCCATCTCCCCAAAGCCCGCCACTAAACAACGGAGGCGATGGAGCTGAAAAGATGTTTGGCTTTAAAGCCTCCACATCAGGACAGATTACAGTGCATAAACAGCAGCGAGCAGGTTTAAACGTGTCCACTCGTTTGTTCTTTTGCTATAAAAGTCCCACTGACGTGAAGCTACGCCTGCCACGGTCTCACGCCTTTGATTAGGTGTTTTTGGATGCACCCAAAAATAGAAATGTCTGTCAAACCCTGTCTGCCCTCACAGGCTCCTCCCCCTTTGCTGCACATCAACATGCAGAGGTGAGACTGTCGTTTTATCTGCCTGTCTGATTAGCTGCAAGAAGCCCCTGAAGTGGTGAAGCGTGGCGCCGGTGGCGTTTTGGAACATGCAAAATCAGCCAGCTGTTACTTTGTTACATTTCATACTGTGCGTATTCCTATTTTAGTTGCACCTTTTACTGCACTAATAACGCATTAATGATAAAATGGAAAGTTTCCTGTTAAAATTGTCACATGAACTGTACAACTGGACACTTTAACTGGACTCTTTGGGATCTTCACCTGTATATTTACCGTTTAACAGCATATTTCCATGTCTTCAAATCAACACTTTGCTGATTCCTTCTTACATTTTGGTATTTGGTATACATATTTGGTAATTCTTTCTTCTTTAGACACATTCAGGACTAATAAAGTTGATTGTATTCTGTTATATTCTAGTTTGTTCCCTGTGATTAAAGCAACTCTCCTGTTTCTGAGCTGAGTCCTCCAGCTCTCGTCTAGCTATTTTTCTTATTAGATAATCCACTGATCCCTTTTGAAAAAACATACACACACACACACACACACACACTAATTATTACACTGATGTTCTTTGGAGCCATGGTGCATTTAGCTGCACAAGCACAGCAATAACAGTTCCCACTAAAGACATTAGATTATAAAATTGAACTGGAGTTGTTTCCTGCGACGAACTGATCCTCGGGTAAATAAAACTGTAGTGGAGGAGCATCAAAAACACTACAAGTACTAAAATTAGATGAAGTGCAGTCATTAATTCATATGTAGCTGTTCCTGTCTGCTGACGCCATCAGATTTTCTGGGCTTTAAACTTTCTGGTGTTTGCAAACGCTCCTGTTTTAAGGGCTTCCTCTAAAACTTCCCCACCTGCCAAATCACGCCAATGCTGCGATCATATTGCCAACTTCAGCAAACGCAATTACGCACGTAATTTCCCTCGGCTCTTTTTTGCCTTTCTTTTCATATGAGGGGAGATTTACTCTGGACCAAAACACTCTGCAACTATTAATCCGTTGCTTTATAATTCTCTGCACAGAGAGCTTCCATGCGTGGGCATGTGTGATGTGCAGATTGATGCTTGTGCATACATTAGACCGGCTTCCCTGTATAAATAATAAACAGTGAAAAGGTTAGGGCTGACAGGAAATGTTCGCAGACCTTAGCCTTTTAACATCGCTCATGCACACATTTGTATCTGCTGCAGTGTGTGTGTGTGTATTCCCAAAGCTGTCCATCATAAGCAGAACAAATCACATACAAACCTCAATGGCACAAGACATTTACCAAAAAAGGCCATCTGCATTTTAATGACTAGTCTAATTTATCTATGGAAGGGATACAATATGACGGGAGACTGCTGATATTCCACGCGACACATGGAAATTCACATGGCTGTCTCATTTTCTGCTGATGGTAACGCTATGCTAATGGAAGCAGAATTTCCCGTGCTCCCCTCTAAATAAGCCTATCACACAGGAGGTTTGGCCAGATATTGGAAGGTGCAAACATATTTGTATGTATGCATATCACTGCAGTCACGGAAAGAGAGAAAAAAAAGTGCTGCATGCAAGGTTTGTGTTTCTGGAGCCTTTCTGGCATCTGCGGGTACTTTACAACAGTCGCTAAGTGAGGTTTATAACACTGCCATTAACCTAGGGCAGAGTGACAAATGAATGAATACCGCCAAATTTCTGCAAGTACTCACAGCAGGGAAAATTAAGGAGGACCCTCTGTGGACGTAGTTCTGGGCCCCAGCGTGTGTTCCATGCAGCCACGGAGGAGTTATTGTTGCTATGGCTGCAACAACTGTGCTCCAACTGCCGAGAAATCAGTTTCACTGCGTAGTTTGTGGATGTAAAGTGGTTTAGGTGACAGACTGGGACAGCAGTGTGTGTAATGAGAAGGCCACACTGTCATAAAACCCAGTCTGTTACCACTATATTTGCGCACGTGTGCGTGTTGGGATACATCATCTGGGTTTGTCCGGTTTTATTTACTGGTCTGGTTCATTTCCCAACAAATTGAGTTTAAACCAGCAGCTGCGCCGCGACACCCCAGCGCCTCTAAAGTAGCAGAGGTGAGAAAGAAAGGTGCCAAATGACACTTTTTCCCTACTGACCCCGAGAGTGTGGAAAGAAAACATTAAAAAAGTAGACAACGATTGGAAAAAAGCTGAAAAAATCTTCTGAAGCATCTCTCTTCGGAACAAGAAGAATAATTCAGAGGTGGGTGAATATTCATTTATATAAAATATAAAAATACACAACACAAGCACACACACACTCACACACACACACACACACACTATTGTTTTAACAGTTTAACAGATAATGTGTGGGCAATGTGCATAAATAATCCTCCTCCATCACCAAAGAAACAAACAGCAGTGCTGATATTCTTGTTAATGACCAGCAAAGTGACGAATCCCTTAAAACTAGATTCCAACGCAGGTGTGAAAATGATGGATTTAAATGAAGCTGACACCAAAGCAAGTGGTCAAATGAGTGAACAGGGCTGGAAACGACAGAGCAAGAACTGAATGTTGCTAAAGTTAGCTTAAGAAAAGAGAACTATGAATTATCATCAAGTCGTGATGCAAACCTTAGCTGACTCACTCACACGCACACTGAACCTGTGTGTTTTCCTCTCTTGGACTTATTTCTGTTTCCAGGCTTGCAGGTGTGAATGTGCGTTTTGCTGCTGCTGCAACTTTGCAAACAAAACAGCCATATTTGACTCTGACGTTCAACGCCAAACCGCCTGTGACAAAAGATTGGAGGCATTCACAGAAAGAGAGATCAGCAAATGTGCAGCAGCGATACTGGAGATAATACTACAGGATTTTCCAACATTCATACGTTTACAGTAGCATTTAGCCATATAAAACACCACCCAGTGATCTAAGATTCCCTGTCAAAACATGCAAACTGGAGGCATCCGCCCATTTGTTGGACTTTAATGGATGATTTATGTAATCAGTATAATAAGTAACCTGCAGCAAGCGGCACATTAGTGGTTCCAAATATACTCTTTCTGTCAAAAAGATGTATAAAATCACTCATGTGGCTACTTATTTCTGACTGATGGCCAAAAATATGCCTCTTTCCCACACTTTAAATAGCCGCAGCTCAGTATCTAACTGATAAAATGGGTTTCGTGTAGAGCTCAGGGACCTGACTCTCTGCTAAACTGGACCGTCTAATGAAATAAAAAAGGCTGCTTTGTGTAACACCAAGTTACCTGTAAAGGGTAAAGCTGTCCCCAGTGACACTAAATAATGCATTTAATGTGTTTTGCCTGTATGATAAAATGTGGTTCTCCCAGACTCCCATAGCAACACAGAGACGGAAGGTGGGGAGGGGGGGTGAGAACAAAGAAGAATGAGGGGAGGAAAAAACAAACACGTACGGCAGGAGAATGCAGCAGAGAGGGAGAAGAAGGAGGACAAACAACCAATAGGAAAAAAAGAGAATAGTCAAGGGAGGGCTGGAGAGGGAGGCGGATGAAAACAGAAAACACAGCGTTTGCAAACAGCAAATTAAAAACCTAAGTGCTCAACGCACCAAACCGCGTCCCAGAGGTCATGTGGGCCTTTCAGCATCTTATTCAGAGCAAATGCGTAAATACAGCCTCTCTTTAGCATTCTCACAGAAATGTAGCCAGTGCTGAAAACCTTACCCCACATCTGTCTCCATATATCTCATATATATATAGTGTTTTTTTCTGAAAGTTATATATATATATATATAACTTTCAGAAAAAAACACTTTCATATAAAACTCATTATATAAATCTCCTATTTATAGGATTTGCAATAAACCTTAACTTACGGTTTACTGCATTTGTCTATATTCTTGAGCTCTACTGGACTTGTTAAAATCATTTTTTTTTTTTTTTTGATTATAAAAGCCTGAGGCCGCCCAAACACCCCAAACCTCAGTGACCAGTCCTAACTCTAACTCTGACCCTGTCATGGTGTTTGTGCACTAAGTGTAGCATCGTTTTTGTTCTGGATAAATTTCTTCTCATGAATCCCATCGGACGCATCGGTCTTGGTGATGGAAGCATCCGGCAGTCACAGACCAGGCAGCTCCAGCACATACTCACCCCCCTGATTGGTGTTGACCGTGATGATCGCCACCTGACGAGGGAAAGAGCTCATGTCCGAGACGCCGTTGAGGGACTCGATCTCGAAGGTGTAGTTGGCGTTTGCGGAGAAGTCTGTGACAGTGACGGTGGCGTTGGTCAGGCCCAGAGGCCGTGGGAGAAAACGCAGGTCCTCCTCACACAGCTTGCAGTGGTTGGGTTCAGGGCCGCAGCGTTTGCACAGAACGTTGTAGGTGAGGTCCCGGCGCCCGCCCGTGTCGCTGGGCGGCGACCACTCCAACATCAGGCAGGTGTCGTTCAGGTTGAACATCAGGTTGCGAGGGGGGGACGGGGGCCCTGCCGGCAGGAGGAGATCCAATAGAGGGAAAACAATGATTTTAGGAAAGTAATCAGCTAATTATTGTAACTAGTCATCAGGGGAAAAAGCTTTTTGCCCAACTTTAGAGTTGGTGTTAATTATATTTTATACATTTCTCCGTCCCAATCAATCCTGATTTACTGGTCCGACAGCACTCTGTTTTCTCCATCTCTCCTGTTCTTCAAGCAAAAGGGAAATTCTGGTTCTCAGACCTGCTTTTGTGCAGCACCACTCTTCTATTGCAGGCATCAGCCACCAGCTGGCTTTATTCCATCCAACCCTACTGTATGTGTACAGTGTGTAAACGTGCTCGTGTGTTAGAACGTTTCTTTTGCTTTTGAGTTGGTTTGCTGCTGGAAATCAACGTCCCTCATCAATGTAGACGAACCATTCGTTTCAATTCATTTAGGAAGGTTCCATTAAGACTTGACCTATTGTGTGCTAATACACTTATAAAAATAAAGGCACGGGGCCCACAGATGATCCCTGAGGAACACCACAGAGCCCTGAAAATGAAACAATGTTCTTTAAAGAGATGGTTTAGGCCAAGTTCTTCTTATCATACCATTTGTTTCTCATAGTTTACATATGTATTGATCACACACGTTTCTTTCTTTTCCCCTTTCGGCCAATATGTTAATCAGCTTAAACTTGCTCTTCATTTTCTGAGTGATTTTCGGGTGAAAGAGACAATGATTGCACATTAATTTGACCATTTCCCCCATTTAGGAATCATGTGAGATGCTGCTTTACCTCCTCATTTACTCTCTTATATTACTGGTATTCACTGCAGCACAGTTAGGCCGCCTCTGTTTGAATGCATATGTGTTGAAGTGAGGAGCGAGCTGTCAACCGGGTGGAGTTTATAAGGCCTGAGGGATTTTACCATTCCTGTCCTGCCCAGCTCACTGTCTAACCTGGACTATAAGGTATTTCCTTCTCCTTCACCACCCATTTATCCATCTCTCTCTCTCTCTGCCTTCACTAAAAACACAGCAGAGAGCTCCTCCCCTGTTCCTCCACTTCTGTCAACGTATGTCCGTTCTCTCCTCCTTTATCTCCGCTCTGCCTCTATCAACCATTATCTCCCCTCCTTGATTCTCTTCATCGAGGAGAGTGCACCCACCTTCCCTCCCGCTGAGAGAACCCACTGCCATCAATCAGCTTCTCGTCTCCTCTCGAGGGAGATTGGTATCTGCAGCCTCCTCCATTTCTCCCTTCGCTGTCTCCTGCATCCACTTTCTCTCCACCTGTGACATCGTCTTTGCTCGTTCCTGCTTTGCTTTTGTCTTACCGGCCGACCTCCCCTGCTCTTTAATTCTATTTATTTCCCCCCTCAGACCTTCAGTAAACAGTTTATCTTCTGTCCTACAAATTTCAGATTAAATTGTCAATAAAGTGCATCCCGGCTGTCACACCTGGGATTATTTTAAAAGCAGCATTTTCCCCCAAAACTGACGAGAGAAGGAACAAATAACAAAAAAGGCAGTACTTGCCGCAGTATGTAGCACCAAAATAAAATATCAAATTATGCAACATCTCTATGAAGCTGACCTGAATGTAGACTCAAATGCCAGTTTTACTCTTTAAAAATTAAATTTACTTTATTTCTATGTGTGTGCGACAGAAGAATTCAGCTGAAACTAGAGAACATTTGTCTTCTTTCTCAGTCTTTTCTTGAGAAAACTGTTTGATAGCTTGAGGTTTTCAGGGTTAGTTGCCATTCAAAACAATGTGGTATCACAGGGGTTTGTGCAGTGTTAAAGGTTGACGTTTGAGAGTTGTGCCTTTTTACGGAGCAGAAATAAATCTACCAAGCCACCTCTCTTTCAGAATTGTGATAAATAAGTTGGGAACAGGTTTTGAGGAAGGTCTTGCCTCATCTGTTCTGGATGAAACAAGGAAATAGAACTCTACATAAGATTTTCTCTGCAAACAGCGCATGTCCCATGGAAGATCCACAGCCTGTCTGCAGCAGCTTGGCTTTGTCTTTCAGTAAAAGACAAATACACCATTTCACCCTGTAGAGCTCCCAGACATTGCCCCCGTCTATCTCAGTGACAGCTAAATAGCTTTTTAATTAAAGGGGAATTAGTCCGGTTAAACTGTAATTTAATGCAAATATGAAGTCGTAATGACAGTCAGTGAATCATCGTTGAAGATGAGGCAGCAGAACAAAAGCCATGTAATTCATCCGGAGACTCTTTAATGCACACTTTCACACAAAGATAAGTCCTGGAGACGAGGCTGGATTTACGGCTGCAGCGAGTCTCTAAGAGGCCGCAAGAGCGTTCCACGAGCTCGATCGATACCAACTATCTGTTGTAAGTAAACACAAAGGGCCGGTCGCTGCTACTCACGTGTACAAGCCATGGTGGGCGGATCTTTGTCAGCCCTGTAAAAGCCCCTCTCGCAGTGACAGGCGGCAGAGCCTTCGCCGTAGCTGAAGCTGTGGGGAGGGCACTTTGAACACTTGATGTTTCCAGCATACGCTTTGTAGAAGCCTGGGTGACACGCTGGTGGGGGCAGAAACACAGCAGCATTACACAAAGCAGCATTACAGGGAGGATCCAGCATGAAAACGCAAATAAATACTATCACACCATACACTCTAAAACTTGGTGAGGGTCTGGAGATGTTGGCATTTAGCAGAATCTCTTTCAAGTATTTTCGAGGATTTCATTTTTGGAGATCACTTGTAAGTCAAAGTTTTAATATTTCAAGGTTTTATGATTATAAATGAAGTACTGTCTGACTGTCTCTGAGATGTTGCTTTGTGTGTTGACAAAGTTTGAATATGTAATTTGGTGCATCGTAACAAGATAATCTGTCTCCACGTGCATGTTAGTGTCCGCGCTGCCTGTTTGTCACACCACTTTCCCTGTGCGACCACAATTTAAATGAAAAAGGTCTAAGTGTGATGTGAAAGATCAATAACCAGAAGCATGGGCTGCTCAAACGTTTTATTTATGAAGGTTCATCTGGAAACGATGTCACAATGTTCTTCACAGGAAAGAAAGACAAAGATGCACAATTACTGCATTAAAAGCCAATTCACAGAATGATTTCTGCCAAACCATTATTACAATATGAATGAAAACAAACACTGTTTTGTCATTTACAAGTAAATATATGATAAAAATCAAAATTTACAAGCATCATTGATGTATTAGCATGACAGACAAGAGGTAAAAAAAATGTCTTGCAAACACATTCAATGAAAAATAATGACGCCATTAACCATTAAACAGCAGCAATAAATGAGAAACAATGAATAAAATATGGACAGAAAGGCATGCAATGTTAGGTGTAGAGGTACATATTTCATGTTTAAAGCCCCTGAAAGCCAGAGTTTTACATCAAAATGGCACTGAAATGATCTAATCTTTTGCATAAATGGAGAAAATAGAATAATTTGTAACAATTTGTGGTTGGAAAAGTTGTTAAACCTTGTAAACTGAGCAATCCTTGTCAAATATGTCAAATGTAACCACTGGGTTGACCCCAGAGGATCACATTAATGGCTTTGTGGCAGCTGAAGTGTAGGATATTGTTAAATCAAGTGATCAAACAGTTACTGTTGCTTGAAAATGTTGCAATTGAAATAATGTAGCCCAGAACAAAACTAGTCAAAATCTCACTTTTAACATCGGATGGAAGGTGAAAAGTAAAAATGATTAAATTATTTCAATATTGGCAGGGTGACGTTTTCGTTTCAAAGCAACCCGCCGCGTCAAATGCATCCGCAGGCGTATGAGAATGAGCCAATCATCCCTGTTGAAACCAGCCATTAAAGGCTGCTGTCAGGACATTAGCGGCGCGTCCTCAGACCTGCAAAAGTCCAGCTCCTGGTTAGATTTCCATTGCTGCCGCTTGTCACAAAATGCATCGTTTTAACAAGGTAACACAAGCTGAGCCATTTAAAGGGATTCAGCTTGAAGCGGAGAGTGCTGCCAGTGATAAATGGAGCAGCAGGGAGGACGGACACTGGACACCGTGACCCTTCCCATCAAATAAGCACAATTAGGAGCCGGTTAAAAAGATTCAAATGCACTTTTTTAAACTCTTACTCTCATTGAAATGAGACCTGAGTCTGTAGAGAAGGATGCCGTAATTCAAAATACTCAAAATACTAAAGCAAATCCTCCCAGATCCGGATCGTATTTACCAGGGTCTGTTCCCCTCAATGGACTATGAACAGGATGCGTTTTTTACTTGCAGTCACACATTTGTGGTGTTTCTGGCTCCAAGCGAGAATATTAGTTTTTGATTAAGTTATCATCCCTTATTTTCTCTTCATCCAAACATCCATTATTGCTGAATCCTTCAAGAACTTCTATAAACACCAAAATCAGGTCAGTTTGGAAGCTAGTGTGGAAAAACGTAATGTTACAAACCACAAAGTATCAAAAAACATCAAGTTAACTGTTTATAAAAACACAAGGAAATATAAAATTTAGATTTTTAAGATTGTGAAAAAACATACTACCAAGAATTTCAGTGCAAAACAGGAAATAACAATGAAAACACACTTCAGCGACAACTGAACCAACATCTGGACACACACAGGACAGTTTTCACCTCACCTGAGTGTCCATTTTTAGTATTGCAGGTAACCAGCACTGAGACAGATGTGACACCAGTGGGTTTGGATGCATTTAGAAAAACAAATACCAATTGAGAGGTGATCTGGTTTCATTCTGAAGTGGACGCAGACATTTTTTTTCTGATGAAGAGACACAATTAAGTACATAAAAATGAAACCAGCGTCCACAATCTCCTGCTGAAATACACGTGGAGTGGTGACGAGTGGGCTCCCCTTTAGTGTGTCATTAACCTCTGATACCGACATGTCCTTGAGACAAAATCTGTCAGCCTAAATCCCCCCCCCCGCCAACTGGACCCAGTTTCAGTCCCTGTCAACCTAAATGACGCCTCTGTCCGACCTTCGCTAAAGTGAGGGGATGTTCCCCTCCGAACCAGGCGGTGTCCGGCTGCAATCTGTCTGGACCAGGCTGCGGTCCAGGGCCATAAATGATGCTGTACAATGGCTGACCATGCATCACCTGAGAACGGACACACATACGGTGGTAACGAGGTCGCTGTGCGCACACACACATACACACACACACACATACACCCATGCATATATTTTTACTTCTATCTTTTTGAGGACTTTCATAGACTAAACTCGATTTTAAAATTCTAGCCCCAATTTTAGAACCTTCAAATAGTCCTTTCAAAACAAAATCCTCAATTCCCCCAAATGTCCTTACTTGTCGAGTACAGTGATAATTTTGGCACTCCTAAAATGTAGCAAGTATAAGAACACACACACACACACCGGAAAGAAGAGCAGCCTCTGAGATTTTAAAGACGACTTTAAAAAGAAGCACAGAGCTGCAACACTGATGCATCTTATGCTTTACTCTTTCCTTTATTTACCCTGCTTTTCTCATCATGCACCATGAGCCATACAGTTGCAACACTCTGCATGTGTGGCTGCTGATGGAGAGCAGAAAGAAAAGAGGCAGCAGGGCAGGGATGAATGTGGGACACTGTTCTATCACCTGCCACTCGGAAGAAAAATGATCTCTCTTTTTGTATATATATATATATGTAATATACTGTATCATGATAATGTCCTCCTGAACCATTGGTCTTGAGGGCTCTGGGCCCTCAACCCAAGGTTAATGAGATCTGGAAGTCATCCAGAACATCATCTTCTGGGCCTTGACACTCAGGGGCAGAGCAGACTGGTTTGTCTGACTGAGCTCACTGGAGCAGAACAAACCCAGAGCAACTGTCTGCGGGCCGTTGCTTGTTAAACGTATACTTTTTATTCTCTGATCAGGTGTCTAATAAATATGAAAATAACACTTCCAGTGCCACCCGCGTTTAAAGGTAACTCTGTTCCCTTTTTTGTCCCCACACATGTGCTTCATGTGTAAATGATGATGACGTTTTGCAGCCTGCAGCCGATGACGTTGAGGGGGGGGGGGGCTCCTCCCCCCGGCGATCAGCGGAGAAGAACAATTCCAAGAGGAGCACAATTCTGCAGCATTTACTTGCAGAACCACATCAACAAATGTTGCAGAATAGTTCAGCTCTTGAAATCAAAGGCGGCGCGGTGAGGCGGGGATGCGAGAGGATGACAGACCATTGCAGAAATGGCGACACCATAAGCAAGTTGCAGCCTGGAATTCATTGCATATGGGAAGGGGGGAAAATGGAAAGCGTGGCATATTTTCTGCTTCTCACTGATGATATTAGAGATGTTATAAATTGGACTTTCCGAGATCTGTATTTTGACAGCAGAATAACCGAAGTCTTCATCCGTCCCTGTGCGAAATAACACTCATCATACTTCAGAAGTGGCAGATTGAAGCCCCGTTTGTGTTGTCAGGCGATTGGCTTCCAAACAAACAAACAAACAAACAAACAAAAAGGAAAGATGTCAATATCTGAGCTGAGACAAACAGCTTTTGGTTCTCTTCATAGGTCCTCGGTGCTCCTGGAGGGAGAATGGGCTGGATAATGAGGAAACAGCACCAAGTTTTGGGCTCCTCTCATGTCAACCCGCCATGGCTCTGAATTAAAATCAGGCCTCTCGTTTGTGTCAGTCTATCTCGCCCGCTCATTAGCCATAATCCTTCTTTTCATTAGCCAAAGGAGATGAGCACGGCCGCTGATTTGCACTTTAGGATTAGTTGGGGGGGTCCTCCAACAGATCTCTGCTGAAGTGAAGAGAATAGTGTTTACTCAGTCATCAACGGAGGACGAGATGATCTGTGCCGCCGACGCCCTGTTTTTGTTCTCTGTTCTTTTGGCAGCAACGCAGAACTTCAGCTATTCTGACTCAGCGATGAAGAGAAAGATAATCTCGCTCCACAATTATCTTGTTCTTTCAATGTTTGGAGATCATTTACTGTCTCTTCTCTGACATTGTCAATTTAACAACTCATGTTTGGCGTTTTAAGATTATTTTCACCGACATGCTTCACGTGCAGAATCAAGTTGCGAGAATAAATGAGATATAAACAATTGGCCAAGACTGTTTATTACAGGTAATTGACTTCATTAGCTTTGTTTTAATGCAAGGAGAAAAGAAGGTTGAGAAATGACGACCAGCAATACTCCAGAATACCCGTTTCATCGAGCAGATGTAGCCGGCTTTGGTGTTACTGGCTTGATAAAGGATTTTAATCAGTTGTTTTAAAGCTCCCGAAGGCCCTTAAATCAGCGACTAATACTGCTTCTTCTTCAAGAGTACAAAGCTTTTATTAAACGCTGCAAGTGTCACCAGCTCCGGCTTCCTTTTCCCGGGTCTTCACTTCTCGGTGTGCTGTTTTCATTCTGGCAGTCTTCAAATTCACGATCTGTCTGCCCAGTATTTATACTAGTGGAGATAAAGCAGGGAGGGGGGAGCGGCGACAGACGCACAGATAAAGAGCTCATTTACAACCAGACAATGAGACCAAGATGAAAACGCCAAACGTTTTTGCCCTTCAGATTGGCAGATGGGGCCCCACTTGTATATCAGCAGCATTATCAGAGAGAAAGATCTTGTTACGAGCCCGATCACAGGTCGCATTGATCCCTTTATGAGCGTGTTTACAACAGCAGAGATGGCTTCTGGTGCCCAAAAGCCCTGACAGAATAGTAAACTGCCCAGAAGATATCAGCTAACCCGGAGCAACTGCTCTCTAAATCTTATTCTGAGGACAATACAGTAGCTTGAAGAGGCTTTGGGATGGATGGTGACCAAGGTGCAGACTTACTGCGGCAGGTCTGATCTGCACTGGGATCTCCCTGATCACCACAGTAAATCTATTGCAGCGCTTTTCTTGTTGTTGGCAGTTACTAGTGGGACATGACATTTGTTAGCCTGCGCACTCCAGGGTGATCCATTTCTTTAAAGGGAAAGGGAAAGGATGAATAGATGGAATTTGACTCCATAATGTCTGCATCTGCATGCCCCAGTCACACTAACTGGGAGCACGAACACCGGACTCTGTCCTATTTGTTGTTGACCTGTTTTAAAAAAAAATGCCGCAGTGCCACCGTGGCCACAGTTCAAACTTTAGTTTATAAAAAAAACCCTTTATTTATTTAAAAGGAGCCTGCTAGAATTTGTGCTTCTGTATCATCTCAGAACCAGGCTGAGAAGCTGAGGGTTCTCGGTTCGAGCCCCAGTGCGGACAAATGATGAAACGTGTTCTGGTCATAGGGGAAGGCGTCAAAACACCTTCAGAGCAGTGCCGAGGCACCCTTGAGCAAGATACCGAGTCCACAGATGCTCACTTAGGTCCCTGCGATGAACAGGCATCCCACCCAGGGGTGGACCCTGCCTACACACATGTGAGCACCCTCCCTGTGACCCCGAAAGGGCTAAAGCAAGCAGGCAGGAAGATGAAATGATCAACGTTCCCAAACTACCAAACTCAAAGTGTTGGCAACAGTTCGCACCTAGCTAAGCACAAGCGCCCAAACTGGTGGCAGGCTTTTATAAATATTAACCCTTATACATAGATTTTTTGAGCCTTTTTAGCAGATGATTGATTAAACAACAAAGAGGCAAACAAACCTTAAAGCTAGTGGAGTCCGCCAAAGGTAAACAAGCCTGTGGGTGACAAGAATCTCTGTGGGGGTTGTGGGCATCTATGTGTATTTAACGTTATTAAAAGCAGAACTCTTTTCTTCACTGCTTTCTATTCATATTCAATACACCTGTTTTATAAGGCCATGATACTGCAGTGTCTCCTTGAACATGCATCATTGTATGCATGTTTAGGCTCAGTGGATTTATTATCCATGGTTATCATGATTTAGCCCCAAACTTTCTTTCTTTCTGCCTTCCTTCCAAAGGATTGATGCTGATTGCGCTTTTAACACGCTGTTAAATCGACAGCAGATCGTCTTTAACAGAGGTCGCATTAGCATAAAGGCTTTCCTGTGGAAAATAAAGAGCCGCGTTGTATTCGGGGAAAAAAAACACAAACAAAAGAGGCAGATAATGACACGGCAGCCTTTTAGCAACATCAACAACAGGGAAATGGAGCTGGAGTGAAATTAAAATGGATCAGCCAATTTAAATGACGCTCCACCTCTGTCTTTCTCTCTCCGCCTCGGCTCCTCTTTTACCTTTCTCAGCCTCACAGAAAAAATTCCCAGCATCTAATCAGCCATGTTCCATGGGTCAGGGGGTCTTGGTTTAAACATACTGCAGATTACTCGCCTAATTTCTATAGAAAAACGAAGACACACACAATAAGATGCCTAAAAGATCTTATACGGTAAATGACGTGAAATCAACGACGTCAACTAAACCTCATTATCTAATAACATTGTCAGCGTGTTAGTAGCATTTCTGTGCGGAAGAATGCAGACATCAACCTGAGGATCTTCCTTTATTTGATCATTTATTTATGTTGTTTCATTATTCATTGTGCTGCAGTGTTGCGTAACACCTACTCTGTTCTAAAGGTGAGCCTAGTCTCCTTAAAGATCAGTATTTTACTAATAAAAATGCTGTTTACTAATAACCAAATAAACGAATGAATAAATAAATAGTGGTTTAAGTGAAGTCATTTGGGATGATGGAGCACCACTTCATGGAGCGACTGGGAAACATTTGCCTGTAATTAGTGGAGAATGAGCATAAATGGAATAAGAGCGTCTCTTGTTAATGATGTGATGTGGACGCCGTCTACACCCACGCTGCTGTGACAGTTGTTTACAGACTAATAATACCAAAGCTATTTTATGTCGAGCCACCTTTTGGTAGCATCGCATTAAAAAGGAAATAGTCGAAATCAAACTCCAGGTTGAATCGAGCAATTTGCCAATCAATGGAGCAGCGCCAGATCTGTCTCATGTGACCATCCGTGCAAGATATGTGGGCATGCTGTGGGAGGAAAAATGTAAAATAACAGCATAATTATCTGCTGCAGGAAGGCTCTAATTCTCTTTTTGCTGTGTTTTTTGGCTTATTTATGAAGGACAGTGAGAGAAAAATCACAATGTGGAGGGAATTTTGTCAGTTTTGCCAAAATGAAAAATCTGTTTTCAGTGTGCGCGCGCATGTACACATAAGTTAAAATAACCTTAGGAATCATATTTCCAATGAGATAGCAAAATAAGTGGCACATGAGTAAATACCTGCAGTAACCATGGTAACTGTGGCAGACAACAACAGCTATTTCTGAATAGATATGACTTATTTTGATATTTTCAGTATATATTACATCCATTTATGAAGCTACATAGCTGCTATTTTCCTTGAAATAGGATACAGCAAAATAACACAACTGTGCAGCCCAACAGCTGTTTCCTCAATAAAAAGAAACATTTTTTAGCAGCTCTCTCTGTTGGCTGAAGTTAAACATTTGCCTTTGTTTCCTCAACGATCCGGTCGGAGTCGGAACGGCGACACGGGTTCTTTGGTGGAATAAAGACAGAGAAAAAAGATCCAGAGTCGGTGCAGTCACATCCACCTTTTGCTGCACCTCTAACTCACCTGCCGGAGATGAAACAGCTGCAGCAAAAAGTCCAGGATCAGAGTTGTGAATATTTGGGATATTTGGTATTTATGGAACATGCATGCTGGTAATGAAAACATCCACGGAGCCGCCGCTGGGGGTGAGAACACAAGCTGGTATGTGTGTGTGCACTCAGAGGACGGAGGCGTGCGAATGCAGAAGTGCGAGTAGGTGTTCACTTGCATGGACGAGTGCTTACAAACTGTGCACGTGTGTGAAATGAGTGTGAAGGTCATGAGATTTGTTTTTCTTTTTTTCATATTCAGAGCCAAAGATCAGGAGGGGAAATTTATCCTGCTGCAAAATATTAGATAGCTGCCTGCTGAAAATGAGGAAATTTGGGACGTTTTCCAGCCAGCTGTTAATACTTCAGGGAGTGTGTCCTTGTGGGAACTTGAGTACTTTATAGCACACATTCGAAAGGCGAAGATGTGAGATATTACTATCTATACACGAATAATAAGAATAGTGAGGAAAATAATGAGTGCTGTTGCTAAAGATTGATCCTGGGCGAAGGCTGGGCTAGAATATGGATCAAGATAAATAGTGCTAATGAGTGTTTCACTGTGAATAGTAATAATCATGCACAGTTGAAAAAAGCGATAATTTAAAACAATTGTTTACACGTTTCAAGTCATGAATCAGATTTCCTTTAATGTGTTTGTAAATTTATTCTCCGTGTAGCATTAGCTGTCCCAATGTGGGAGATAGCAGATATTAACACCTCGTCAAAGCCAATTTTATGTGATATGTAATCACCTTCTCTTAGAATCTGCTACAAAAACTTCATTTTATCTGTTACAACAATCACTTCATAAAAGAGAGAAGCTCAAAATGGATGCAAAAACAGCTGGTTTGAACTTATAAACAGTGAATGTCGCCTGTATATCGTCTAAACTCAGCCAAAAAATGGCTGGATTTTCGCACTAATCATGATGCTCAATGACACGTGTGCAGATGTGTGTCGATGTTCTGAAGTGAGACTTGTCATTATCTGGTGTACTGAGACATAATGTATAATCGACAGAGAGCCTACAGCTGCGGGACGTATAGTTGCTGTTATGATTGTTATAAATTACATGGACGCTTGGAAACTATGAATTAAATAAAAAAAACACTACAATAAACACAGTATAGTGTCCAATATACATTGCAGCATCAGAATAATTATAACCTTTCATCTACTTGGTAATAACTACTTTTATTAAATGACATTGTGTCACTGGTGAGCTATAAACCACACTGACTGGATCACGTTTGCTCCTAAAAACCTGTCATTTATGCCCGTATAATCCCAAATTACATACACTTCCACACACGGTTGAGCAGGCAGTATATCCTCCTCAGATCCCTCTCTGATCTATACGGTGTAATAGTGTTTAATAAGGCTGACATTACGCCGAGATAATCCCGCTCTCTCATGCATCGACACACAACCAATTCCATTTCCACCGCCTCAGCTGTTTTCCTGGCGCTCAAAAAAAAGAGCCTATTTCAAGAAGAGAAGTCCAGGGTGCAAAATGAGGCCTCCAATATCAATTACCACTGATGGGGGAGAGGGGTAGCCGGCGGACACCACCTTTCCTAAATTCGCTTGCTTTCTTTTTCATTTCGGCTCAATATGGTTTTATATTATGAGGTGATAAGGCTTTATGATGAGGAGGAATTCTTCACAACTGGGCTGACGCGGTGCAGGAGTGGCAGACGATACAGAGCAGAATTAGAACTACGTTTATATTCTTTTTCTGATTCCCTCTTTTTTGTCCATTTTGAGCATTTCCAGACTCAGCCAGGGTGTTTTGCTCCCTCGGTGCACTTTCCCTTTTCCCCTGTGGTAGCGGCAGCTTGTGAGTGAAACATTGCTTTACTTAAGATCCACCACATGGACACAATAAAGGCAATAAAGGGATGACAATAAAATACACTGTAGAGACACTGGGAGCTATAATGTTGTGCATAATGCAAGAATAGGAACAATTTACAGAATCCTCCAAAAGCAGTAGTTTATGTCATATGCTTGATAAGAATTCGGTTGTATTCACAGACGTGAACTCCAATTCTTTGAGAGGCCCCAGCTCCCTGTCCAGGGATGGATGTCTGAGACTGGGAGAGAGTAGTGAGAAATGGTCCAAGACCAACTCATGAAACTAATGCTGCTGAAGTATTATGGAGCTGACAGAACATGATACGGGCCAAGGTCAAGACCAAGGCAGAGAACAAGGTCTGAACTCAATATCGAGGGCCTTACCACTCCAAAGTCTCCAGACATCTCACCAAATCCAACAAAGTGGCAGTTGTCCCGCTGCAAGAGACACAGTGAGTTTCTGACACCAATCTCAGGTCCAGCAGGGCAGATGGCTGCACTCTCCCCTATCCACCGACACACCAGAGACCCAGGAGGGTGTAAAAGGAGGAGACCTGCTGCACAACCTATGGACCTCGGTGAATAGTTTTTCTCACTGGAGTCGGCTGCTTCAAAGCCTCTCTGAAGAAGTGGAGCCTGTCAGACAGTGCGGCATGCAAGTGTGGTGAGCCTGAACAGAATGCAGAGCATATCATCATCGGCTGCCCCTTTTCCAGCCCAGAAGTGGCGCCTTCAACCCGTGACCAGAGATGAGGGCGTGGCTGCGTGACAGAGTTGACCATCTGATGATCTATGAAAGAAGGCCGAAACTCTCTATTTTGAAGATGACTTAAAACATTTGTTTTTAAGCTCTAGTTGGACTCTGTCTCTCTCTCCTCATTGTTTTGGTCAGTATTGGACGTCATCAACACGGGTTCTTGGGTCATTTTTGTGCTTCTCTCTATCTCTGCCGTGTTGACTGGCCCCTCTGGCCTGCGCAGTTCTACGTATTGCATATAACGAATGTATTTCCATACATGATGCATGTGTCTGTTTTGTCTTTTTGTCCTTCCTTCTGCACCATCTCTCCTTCTCCTCCTTCCTTCACCCGGCCGCCGTCAGCAGGAGAGTCTCTGGCATGTGAGCCTGGTCCTGCTCAAGGTGTCTTCCAGTTAAAAGATAATTCTTCCTTGCCACCATGGCTTGTTGGGGGGGTCGGGCTCTGGGTTCATACATTGCTCCGAGAGAAAATATTTATTATGACAGAAGCTACATGAATAAAATATATGGTGTTATATAAAAATAACACCAAATGTGATCTTGGCTCATTTGTTAAAGAACATTCTTTGGCTGCAGCTGTGAATAACAAATGTTGCTTCTCCTCATTCTAAAAACATCCAATCCCGATGTTGTTGAAACTGTCTGAATACAGCTTGATTTCCAGCACACACTCTGCAGTCTGGTTCCGCATGTGAACACACAGCTTCTGTTTAATGGCCCTCTTAGAGAGAGATAAGGTGCGTATCAATTAATAAAATCTGAGTTTTGCCTCCGACTTTCCTGGGATCTCAGTACAAGCGGTGTCGGCGTGCAGCTCTGGCTTTTAGAAATAACGGGGCTGTCCCCAGTTTGTGTAATCAGTTTAGTGATATTGCATTGACGTGGAACAGGGGGTGTAAAATGCGTTATTGCTTTTTAACTGAACACAGTGGGTAAACTAATGTTCTCAACATGATCGATAAATCACATCGGAACACATTGACTCCCTGCCAGCTGGAAAATTAAGCAGTAGCTGGGCCTCTCCTCTGAAACAAAAGTGCAAATACTGTAAGACCGTTCAGAATAAATCCGTCGGTCGTGTGAAAGTGCCAGAGATTTTTGCAAACAGACGTGTTGTCCAAGACAATAAATAAGCGGGTCTTTGCTTAGCAAGGGAGGTGTTTACATACAATTATACTGAACAGAACATGGTTCCTCCGGTGGTTCCTCAGGCTCAGACCTGATGAGATCAGCGCCACACACTTTCTGTGCCCGTCTTAATAAACCTCACATTCATTGTCCACCTCCTCGCTCACGCCGCGGGAGGTTAAGACAGCTTTGGAAAAGTCTCCCGTTGTTCACTAATCATGTTGACCACCATCAGCCAAATGAAAGCTGTCGCCGCCACCGTCGGACGCCATCGGACCGAACAATGTGGCTTCCAGTGGTTAAATGGGTCCACGGCGAGGGGCTGTTCCTATCATACTCTGTCATGTGCATATCGCTGTCAAACCAGGCCCTCGCGAGTTCTATTTGAGGCGGGTGGATGTTCTTATGTTGTCTTCCCATAAAGCTTTCTAGCAGATTTCACAAGTATGCTTTAATCATCATGGTGCAGTAATGCAGTACATGCACTGCATTACCGGGCAAATTTTTAAATGACATGCAATATTGGATTAAAAAAATCGCTTCCAGAACTTTTTTCTTACGGTAAATCACAAAGTAAAGAAGAACCTCCACCCTTAAATTAAATGCAAAAGCAACACTGCTTGGTACAGGGATTTAATTAAGGACATAACTGCATGCTTCCCTTAAATGAAACCCCAGTGACATCCTCCTGCAGTTCAAATACATTAGAAAAATACTTGGTGTCAGGAGAAGATGCTGCAGCCAATTAGCCTATCCACAGGTTAGGCTGAGGTTGTGGAATGGAATGGATATTGTGCAGGACTTTATTAAATTTCTTAGGGAACACTTCAGGTACAAGTGTGTTTGTGTGTGAGGAGTATGTATCTACAACCACTCCCTTAGGTCTAGAGCAGTCAAAAGAATCCAGAATATATGAAAACATGTAGTTTCATTGAAGGACATGGATGCAGACAGAGACAGCAAACATACTGTAGTACGTACCCATGTGCAGACACCTGGTGCTGCAAGAGAAAATGAAAGCTCCTAGGATCCCTTACTGCTAAAATATTGTTTAATGATGAAGTAGAGGAGAGGAAGATTTTAATTAGCCCAGAAAAGAAGCTTCATTAAACCTCTCTGCTGGCCTCTGCTGTCCTGCCAGGCACTGTCCTGCTGTAAAGCCACCACTGCCATTAGCTAGAACCACACAGCAACAAGAAAAAAAATCAAATAAACGCTCAGATCAGCTTGACACGGCTGATTGCCCTGTAATTTTCTCGATGCACGGGGATTTAAAGTGGCATCTGCTGAGTCAGCCTCTCTGGGGGGTACGCGGCATGTTGTCAGCTGATGCAAAGCCAATTTTTGATTTGCAATGAACTCAAGTCTAGGGCACGTCAAGGCCATTTTGTTCTCACCCATACAAGGTCTTCAAATTCAAATGGTTTAAATTCCATCAGTTAGCCACAGGTTAGTTTTAGAACAACTTACCTCAAGTATTTAGCAACTATTTCTGCCAATATAGCATCTGTAATATGATCAATAATGCATCTGGGGTCTTGAATGGCTATATTCATAATTTACAATCAAGATGCATCATGCAATATTGGAACCTACAACCTGGGCGTGTAAACTCCATCAATCAATATCTCGTAAAAGAAAAAAAAAAAAAAAAAAAGTTAAAAGCATCCACAGCATTGCTGAATTAGATTTAGAGCATACAGATATACAACCTGATGTGAGTTATGGGTGTAGTCACACAACCTTTGAAATGCAGCATTTAATTTTATTATGTTTTTTAAACATAATATTAAAAATGCCAAATTGCCTACTCCTTATTTTAAGTTTCTATTGCTTATTACAGGGAGAGGAATCCGACAATGGTTAAGGAGAAGCAGGCAGACCAGATGATGGATGCGGATAGGTTACGTACGTGTCCGTAGCCAGGTGCTGCACCGTTTTTGTTCCTCCATAGAGTAAAAATGTTCCCACATCTGTCAGACTAAAACTACACACATTCGTTTTCCCTCTGCACCTAATCCTGTCTTTTTCTGCTCTTCTACTAGCCATCAGAGCACATCACTTCATCCCTTTTTCAAAGTTCCCCAGAGAGAAGTGTTAGAGAGAGGAAAGTGAAATGAGAAATTCCCGTTGCCACCTAATTGCATGGCCAAATCGATCCTGTAATAGATTCCTTCTCTCTGACATCCAGTCTCACTGACAGCACTATCAGACAGACAAATCAGAACACCAAGCGCCTGTATGTGAGTGTGTGTGTGTGTCCGTGTGTGTGTCTGTGCACACGCCGGCTCTTCAACCGTGGCAGGTTTTGGAGGTCCGATTGCTTAGAAATGAAAGAAAGGCAGATTGAGGTTCCTGAATGTTTCTAAGATAGGCGGCAATTCAATACTGAGCTGGGAGGAAAAAGATGGATGGGACAAGAATGAATATTTACAGTAATCTTGGGTAAACACATGACTGTGGGATGGAAGAGAGAGGGAGATCAAAACTGTGATTAAAGTATGTTCCTTTTGCATACCAGCAGAGGGAACACAGATGCCATCACCCTTTTTCAGAATGTTTTACATGTGTGTGACGTTTGTTGAGTACAAGCAGAGGACCTGCAATTCCCACTTCAGCTGGACGCACAAACTTCATTCTAAAAAAAACCCTGTTTCCCAGTGACTGACCTCCCTTCTCTTTCTATTAACACAAACAGCAGCAAACCAGATCAACAAACAGAAGGTGTAAACCCCTTCAAATAAATGGCGGCAGCCATTGTTTCTTCGTTCCCCTGCCTGCTGTCATCGTTCCTCCTGCCTGTTGGATTTCAATAAGAGGATAAAGTCCCCCCTCTGGGGCAAGCTCCTTGAGTGAAATCCATGGAAAGGATAGAGACTTGCACTCCTCCTGTCTCCTTTGGCCCGTGACAGAAAGCCCCTCTTCCTCCCCGCAGAGCAAGGTGGGAGAAAATTGTCTGCGTAAAAACCGGTCAAAGTGCAAAGGATGAAACAAACTGTTTGGTCCTTCAGACAAATAAAGCAGTGGACATAGAATAAGACTCTGTCCAACAACCCTGCAACCTGTGTGTGTCTGACAACAGGATGTAAACTAGGGATGTACGGTATTTCCCTGCCTGATGAGTTATTGGCTGATAATGACAATATTTTCATCATTAAGATGATAAAAGCATTCTATAAAAATATCATGAGCTAGCCTACATATTCCAACACTAGGTGGCGCAATCATCGTGACAAACCTTTAAAAACTTAGAACTGCACTTTTACGCTAACACAAAGATGATATGCAGTGGATGCAGCCCAACACTGTTTGCAGATAATGGCTTATTAGTTCCTGTGATATATGACAATTATAGTCAGCTGGCCCCCTATATAGGAAACACTGCTGGGATATTTGCATTTACCCTGATTTACCTCCGCATTTAAATGTTCCGCTCGGCTGGGTTTAGGAAATAAGCACTGAGCCTTTATTACATTTGGTGCATGAACTCTGGTCTCCAGGGTGAAAGATGGGGGGCTGACGGTCAGTAAGCACCTTCCAGTGCATCATTTTAGCGGCTCTGTTCAGTGGCCTTAAACGGATCGAGACTCTGTGGATATATAGAACTTTATAGAACAGAGTGCAGCATGAGAACAACCACACTGCCAAACAGAGAAGATGGATCCTTTGTTGTCAGAATTCTGTAAAAAGAAGCACTTATATTGGCCTCAGATTCCAAAGCCCCCACCAATGTGGGGCAGCAAAGGCTTAGTGTGATGGAGATGATGCCAAAAGATTCTCCTGTGTTTGGATGTGCTCACGCTCAGACCAAGAACCTGGAATGTGGACAGGCTGCAGAATTTACTGGCATCTGAGAGTGAGGATAGTGGAACAAGGAACACTGAGGGACAAAGGAATGAGGACATTAGTCCACCTGAGGTATAGGTTTTTGGTTTTCATTTTACTTATTTTGAACATAGAAAATAAGATAGGGCACAATATCTGCTTGTAGCATCAAATGTAATTAACATAAACCAAATTAACTACCGAAAACCACAAAACACAGAAGCATAATCATCCATATTCAAAAAGGAGTAACAAGGAGCAAAGCTTAATTCATTCTTTGGTTTCACCAAAGGTTTGGTTTTCTTACATTTGCTTTTGTGAAGTAAATAAATCCCTTTAATTATATTTTCTTTCCCTCTGACTGAACATGCGGTTTCCTAGTAACTGATTATTTTTTGCTGTGAACATGGTCGGTGCCATTTGTCCCCTGAGTTTAAGTAGCCTTGATTGCAGAAACAGCAGTCCTGTATGGTACCTGTAGCTAGCTTTGTCTAGTATCCTGATTGCTCTTTTCTATAGAATGTATGGAAATTAAAGGGAATTCCAATAATTGTGGCCCCAGATCTCTGTAGGTCAGATATGGTTATACAAGAGCACAATGGATTGAACCTGATTTGCTTTGCATAATACTGCAACTGTAAATGTGTATGTGAGGCTTCCAATTAAGATTTTCATCAATTATAATTCCCAGATGTTCACTTGCAGTCATCCTTTTATTATCCACAGCATTTATTTGAACATTTGCTTGCAAGTTTACCACAATTCCCTAATAACCTTATTTTTGTGTTGCATGGATTTAATGATAATTTATTTCTATCAAACCGCAATTTTAATTTGCACATTTCTGAATTTATAAGCTCAATAACACTGTTTAAATCAAAGGATATTGGTACCTTCTGCAAACAAAAGCGGTTCTGAACCATTACATATGTCATTAATGTATAATACAAACATTTTGGGGCCCACCGACCCCTGGGGAACAAAACAGGCAGTATCCTGTTGAAGCGATGGTCTAATTAGATCAATTGTTTTCTGTTTGCTGAGTAACGACTAACCCAACTTAAAACTACACTTCTTATTCCATAAAGTTCAAGTTTCTTTAAAATAATAATTTATGATTGATTGTGTCAAAGGCGTTTTTTAAGTCAATAAAGGATCAATATTGGTTGTCATTAAGTATATTATATTTATCTATAAAATTGTATAGTCTATTATTGAAAAGTTTTTCCAGAATCTTAGAGAAACTATGGCACTCTGTTTTAGTGGAGTCAAATATCACACACAAATATCCCCTTTCGGGGTCACGGGAGGGGCACATTTCGGTTGAGGGCAGGTCCTGGATGAGGGGTCCTATATGAGCATTTGTGAGTTTACTACCTTGCTCAAGGGTACCTCGGCATTGCTCTGCAGGTGTTATAGCACCTTCCGCTACTACCAGAACACCTTCCAGGTTTTGTCCAGACAGGGACTCGAACCTAGAGCCCTCCGCTTCTCAGCCCAGTCTCCAATAGACTGAGCTGCTACGACCCAAGGACACAAATCCTTCCGTTAGATTCCTGCCGTTGACTCTGTTCAGCACGACATGTGGTGTTGGAAATGTCAGGAGAGTTTCCTCTGTATGATGGAGATGCCTGAGCTGGTGTCTGGTTTAGCTCCATTACCTCCGTCATCTGGTGACACAAACTTCAGTTGTGTCCATAAACCTCCCTCTTCAGGGGCTTTAACAAACACTTAAAGCTGCCAAGTGTGTGCGGACAGGAATCCCGGGGCCAGACAGAATGAAACAGTACGCTCCCCTCGTATTTTATCCCACGTCTGTTCTGCGTCATTGTGAGTGTGATGGAGCTGAGAGGAGCGCGTCAAACTGAAGAACTGTCATGAGATGAATTAATGCATTCAAGATGCTCCGTTAAGAGGCTGCAGAGAGCTGCGCACTTCACTGCTAAAGTGAGGACTGTGACACCTCTGCTTGCTGGGGGCAGAGGTTAAAACTCAGCCTTTGATTTATGCGTCTGTTTGCGAGTTCTTGCAGATCTGTCTCAGCAAAGTCAACACACGCTGACTCTGAGCTTTGCATCACAGTCGGGAATGCCTTAAATATGCACTTCAAAACAAAGAAGAATGATAAACTAACTGGAGACTTTCTAATTTACAAAATTACTAATTAGCCTCTTCCAATCTATTCTTTTCAGTCTTTAGCGGATCTGATGTTTTGCATTTTTTGAGTGTCATGAATTTCAAACCTAGTTACAGCTGATTCACCAAGGAAATCAAGAAAGGACAGACTGCAGACAGGTGCAATTTCACAAAGAAATACCAGCTTATCACACTTGATAGAACATTAAATAGGCAGTCTGGATCAAACTTGTAATCAGCAAACACACAAATTCACATTATAAAGCAAGAATGACCCAGTGAGTCTTTGAACTGGTCCCTCGTGCATTGCACAGCTGGTCTGCAGGAGCTGACTGCATATCAAAATCTATGTATCGATGGACAGCTCCCACTGTCTCAAAATGATGGACAGCTTTCAGATTTTTCTGTCACTCCATCAAAAGAAATCTGTCACTGCCAAAATATATTAAGTCAGTCTGCACCCTGTCCATGTGTGCAACCTTCAGGTGATTTCATTTATGCCTGTCAGACACATGCACACTAAATTAAGTTTTAAAACTTCAGGCCAAACATTATTTCAACTTTTTGAAGTTTGGTTATACGGCGTGATAAATGAATGTCAGCGAGAGGGGGAGGCACTAAGCAGCATAATTATGAGCACTTTTGTCATTCTTTTTTGTATCCATACCTTTATTACCTTCTGTCACTCTGAATAAAGACCAGGGGACTCTTTACTGATGGAGACGCAGAGAGATCAATCCCCAATAAAACAAGCTGTATTAGTTTATAAATCAAGGCTACAGTCTTTGCTTCTGGCTGCTCAATAAGCATACATCAGCTCGAGTGGGATGAGCTGCCTCCTGGCTGCAGCTGGCGATAGATAATAAGGACACATGACCCTTTAAATACACACTGAGCTGGGAGCTGAAACAAAATAAACACACACACACGCACAATCATACTTCTATCTTTGTGAGGGCTTACATCCCCAGCCTGACCCAACCAATACAGACTCTTGAACTTGTGAGGACCAGGTAAAAATTTCCCCAAAATGTCCTCACTTTGCAGGAGAAATATGAAATTCACCACTACGCTTGTACAAGAACACACATTCACACACAGGCACACAAACTATACGCCGACATTACAAAATGCCCGTTTTGTCTCTGAAACTTGGCCTTTATTCTATCATATAAATCTACTTTGGATGTTCGGAGGGCTCCAGATGAACAATACATTTGACTTGTTGCTGAAGGCTAATGGTGCACAGTGTTACCATTACAAAAAGTAATGGCTGTTTAAAATGGCTCCACTAGAGGTGATATTTTGAATCTACAGCTGAGTTGTGGCTAAGCTTGACCACTTAAATTGACTGTAGTGCAAAGTGGAGAAAGAACCTGTTCATTTAAGCAGGTAACAACATATTGCAGTAAAATATATATTTGCATTATTTACATTCATTACACCTATTTACTATATTAAAGAGATGCAAATATACATTCTAATAACTATGAGCCGTTGTTAGCTGCACCGCATTGTGCTCCTAAGTTAAATGAGGAAACACACAGCTCACATTTATAGCCTACACTATTGATTGCAAAATTTGGTAAAAATCTGCAGTGGACAAAGTTGCTTCAGGAAGAAGGTTCTGGAATTGATTCCAGCCATTACACTTTGCATGATCTTGCCTTGCCAGTGTAGTTTTTCTCTCTAGCTGCACCACTTTCCTCCCACAGTCCAATAATGTGAACATAAAGTTGATTGAAGACTCAAAATTGCCCCTAGGTGTGAGTGATGGACGGGTGACCTGTCCGTGGTGAAGACCAGAATAATCTCCAAAACTTCAAGTTTCAATAATCAAATCTTACATTTGAAAGAAGAATCTTTCAGAGAACAGCTGGTTCATTAGGTCTGCACTGATTGATTACCGCTCCCATTTCCACTCAATTATGTCCTTCTTCTGTAACTGAATGCACCTACATGAATGACGTTAAAAGATATGAATTATGCATCAGTCATGCACAGATTACATTAACCTCCATTTGTCATCTGAAAAAAGCCACATTTCAACAGAGAAAATCCCTCAAAACACTGACAAGTTAAGAATCTTTTTAACTTTAGTGAGACGTTTTTCATTATCTGCTACTTAACAATGCAATTAAACATGTAAAGCACTTAAAATGGTTGAATTGAATATCATGACTAAAGTAGGACAAGCACTCATACAGGTACAGTGTACACACTGGCAATAGTTCATCATTTTTAACCTTTTGAATCAACTCTTCATGTTTCCATCCAGAGGCATATTATTTCCTTAATTACATATGTGAAATTGAAATCAGGAGCGGACCAACATTCCCAGCTCCTCGGCTACAGCAACTCCTCTCTCATCTGGCTCGACATGAAGCGCAACTCAATTACGGATGCCGCATTTGATCCAAGAGCCAGCTACTCTTCCTGCGGCTTAAATGTGAGTTTTAGCCTGATCAATGAAGTTGTCAGAATTAGCTCAAGCAGATTCCATCGGGCAAATTCTGCGATTTTATTGTACAGTTGCATTTGATGGTGGGGGTCAGCCAAAGTTCAGACCTCAATCCAGCCCCAGGGTAACAGTTTCACACCATGCTCTTCTCCAGAATTGACCCAGTTGTGCTATCTCTACATGCTGAATTCAATGACTGGATTAAGTCTATCCATGGGACACGCGCGCGCGCGTGTGTGTGTCTACATACGCGTGTGTGTGCATGTGTGCCATTCCACCAGTGTGACTAACAAGCTTGGCTGCTGCAGTCTGGCACATTGAGAGACACCTACTGCTAGTTAAAGCCTTTCGTACCCTGGGGTCATCGGCTCAGTTTCTGCTCTGGTGCTGCTCATATGAGAAAATAGAGTGATAGTGCGACAGAGATATACACATATGGTCGCACTTAATCTATATGGAAAATAACAACTGGAAAAATACCCCTTGTGACCTGAATTTGATGTATTTCAAGTTAAGATTGATGAGAGAATTAACCCAATATTGTAGGGTAAAATATAAGGCTCATTTTGTTTCGATATAAATGGCTTTTTTTCCCCCTTCTATACTTTTGTTACCAGTAAATTCTTTGTTACAGATAAACTATCACACTAGGGATCAAATCGATCAGGAATCATTTTTCCAGATGATCAGAAGAGTCTTCAAACTGAAGAACCCCAGCAACAATTTTAAATGTCTCAATTTGAGAGGCAATTAAATGGAAATCGTAGTCAAAAGAGTGAGGCCTTAATTTGGAACATATTTCAAGTCATCCTCCATCCTTTCTAATCCTCCTGGTACTGATAGATTCTTATATAAATGACTGATCTCCTACACAACAGTTCCACCACATATATGATTGAATTATGTACACAGCTGTACAAGCTCCTGTACATATGGATAAATAAACTGCCATTTAATAAGCACTGTGATAATTAATCTTGAACCCTAAATAACCCCCCTCCCCCCTCCTCATTTAATCCACTAGGGATGATCTATCTCCGCCTCCTAAAATGTGCTTTCATTTGTGACAAGTCTGCTCTTCAATCCCGGCCTGTGATGTCTTATCTGGGCCATGTCGTGCTATACATATCCTTTAATGACTAATTCAGTCTCTTGGTTACGTACTAAAATAGAACATGCACATGTGAGGGAGCGGAGAAATCAATTGAAATGTTGCATCGTCTGACAGGACTGTGTTCGAGGAGACAAAAAAGAGCGAGATCAGACGCCGTTGCTCGCTTTTGTTTTTACTGAGTGAGAGAGCGCGTGGTGCTGAGACAGGCGGAGGATCTATGTATGTATGCAGGGTGCCGGTACGTTGGGGAATTTTTTCCTTTTTTTCCACCCCTTCGCCCATCTTTGATCACGTCCCGGCTTTGAAGTAATTCTCGGGGAAGGGAGGGGAATAAAAGCCAAGCAGAAGTCACGGCAAGTTCACGTTGCAAGTAGAACTCACAAAAAGTGAAATCTGCATAATTTATTCTTTAAACTGTTCAAATGCGAGGAGATGACGGGATCTCTGGGTGCCTGACAACCCATCCGGCTTGACAAATGCAATTAAGCATGCTCCCTCTCCACATTTGTTCTTAATTACAGTTTGCACTGCAACAACATGAGAGCATCTAAATGCTTATGAAGTGATATATTTAAATATAAACAGTAAGTAAGTGATATACAGAACATCTCGGTAAACACAAGCAGCATTGTGGAGCGCACAAACATACAAGTTAATTTAATCTTCTTTACCGCTTCCTCAGAACACCCACAGTGGTCTGAGGAGGCTTTGTTGGTTTAGTGTCCTGTTTTTATTCTTTTTGCTCCAGACTGGCCCTGATAAATCCCTTGAGTCTCGCGCTTTTGGTGGGATCTAGGGACGCGACCCTTTCTCTTCCGCTACGGACTCCAAGCGAATACAAAGTAAAACCAGCTCAATCAATTGTTGACAAAACACTAGTGGTTAATATGTTCTTAACCGCCTGATTCATTGTATGCGGTTGGTACAACACAAGCGATTGGAAGGACCTTTGTAAACCACTGATGCATCACAGTTGTTCAGGCTGGCATAATGGGAGGAAGTGGCAATGGGATGGATCTGATCTGCATCTGACTCAACTAAAGGTGGTGTGATGGAACAAGAGAGGTCATTAAAATGGATGCAGTTTTCATTGTTTTAAGACATTTTAAAGGTTTACCATGGAAGAATAGTACCAGCTTAAGGAGGAATCGTGACATCATAACCATTATAGCTAGCTGATTCTGTTTTAAGGTTATCAGAGAAAAGGAAAATAATTTACTGGTTTAAACAATTGTCAGTGTAGTCGAGCCACCGTCCCGATTCACTGAGTCTCACATCTACACAAGCCCAAGGATCAGCGAGCGGGTCAGTGCCAGGTGGTAGAAAGATCAAGCTGTAGCATGAGTAGGAAGATGACAAGTCTCAGCTCGTTGCAACCCGCTCCCCGACCTCCCTGGCCCACTCCAGATGGCGCCCATTTTTCATGGTGCCAAACCATTGATCCCTACGGCATGGTCACAACCAATCAGTGGCACAGCAGGGGACTGCACATGTTGTGAATACAGACGTGGCCAGCAGGATTTCATTGTGACCAATGTGATGCTGTGATGGTTGGGACTGAGTGGTGTGTCTGTCTATCTGTATCTGTGCAGGTTCCTCGTCTCAATATTTAGGGGAGGATTGGTAAACTAGCTGCAGGCTGTGAATTTCATGGCAAAGATGCCACATGACCCCCCTAAAAGATCTGAAGTTCAGAGCTCTGGAACATTTTTGTGTTGGATGCTGGTCGAAGGAGATTTGGTAGATGTAAATATAGAGAGGTTTGTGTTTGTGGTTAGAGGCTGTGCACTGACGTTGACCTGGGGAACCCTGGAGAGGTTTTTCATTTGTATAATAGACTGTTATCAGCTGGTGCCACAGTTGGATGTCTTATTCACCACAAATCTTAAAACAAAACATTGAGGCCTTTTTTGTTGTTCTTTTGTTGTTAATTAGTCAAGCCTGTTTGGGTATCTCGCTTTCATTTATGTGGCACGGAAATCTGTTCACCCTTCACTTGTTCTTTTGATGAATGAAATTTGCAGAATGTTTTTACACCACCTTGCCTCACTGGTCACTGCTTGTCAAGCGTTACTCAACAGTTTTTCCTCCACGAAAACTGGAAGGTAACACCAAACTTCATCTTTGTTTTCAATAACAGGACTTTATCTCCAGATCAGATAGATGGAAATCGGAGGAAAATGTAAGTGAGCGGTGGGTTGACAGCAGCAACACACGGAGGGTATTTGTCAAGACACATATTCCTTGGGTATGCTTAACAATTGTAATATTCATCTACATGCCATTCACAATGCATGATCTACACTGATTTATTTAGAAAAAATACAATGAATTTAAAAAGAGATCGGACAGGTCCATTTGCACTTTCATGTCTTCTTACAGATGTTTCCATTTATTTCAGAAGGCAACAGTGGAAAGCACGACAAAGTGTGATGAAATGGAGAGGTATCAGCATACTCTTTGGAGAACCTACATGTCCTTTACTATTTCCATGTCTGTTGATTCTAAGTAAAGTGGGATTAAAATAATCTGACAACCGTTTCCATATATAGTACAAAAACACACACACACACACACATGCACACAAACCCAAACCCAATTAGGCCTAAAGGGCTGTGCTTGTTAAACTAAAACCATCGTTTTCTGAAATGTCACAGTGTCTCCCTGCAGTGTGGCCCATCTGTAAACAGCTCTGTCGCTGATGCCAGCCTGAGCCCCCCCGGTGTGTCTTACTGTGTGGGTTAGAGTTTGTTTTGTGAGAGAAAAATGTTGTCTTTTGGACTCACACTAAGTTGCCCATACTCTAGCCCTTTTGTGCGTGTGTGTGTGTGTGTGTGTGTGTGTGTGTGTGTGTGTTTAAAGACCATATTGCCAGGTGGTCTGGCGTGGTTTGCATCTACGCCTGGGTGTGGGTGTGATTTGAATGCTGTTTGACTTCACATCCTCCCTCCTTCCCTCTGGCTCTCTTTCTCTGTGTGCAACATCTTATTTGTCTGACTGACAGGCTGCAGGATATGTGCTGTAACCATTCTCCGACTGTTGTCATTCTCTAATTGAAGATGTGTTAAGAGAAACTTTTTTTCGGGTTGTTTATACCAGAATGTCACTTTACATTAGCACAGCAGTGCCCATGAATTGTTCAATTACAGGAAAAAATGTTATAGGATGAAAAATCTTGGCAGCAATTTGGCATTTAAATGTGTAAATGAAATTATATTTTAAAAAAGACCAAACTTAAATACTAGTTGAAAAAAATTTATGATGCATTTTTGAACACAAAGTCAGGCTCTGAAATTGTTTTCTTTTTTAAATCTTTGGATAATGGCACATGTAGCAAGAAATTGTCTTATTTTCTTTTGGGTTTGTTATTTTATGCTAAAGTCTGACGTGTCAATGAATGTGTCGTAAACAGATAATCTTGTGGGGATGGGACTCCTCTTTACAACTTCAGTTTAGCAAACTTGGTGACAAAAAATTGCAAACACACAGATCCCACAGATAAATGGACTGGAATTCCATTATTCATAGTTCTTCAAAAAAAATTAAAAACCTCAAACAAGGCTATTATGCAGACAGTGGTAACAACACCAGTGGGGCTGTATTACAATTAAAGTAATGTGAAAATGATGTGCGTGTGTGTGTCTTTATAAAGAAATATAGACATTAGCCTAAAGTAGTGGGGGTTTCAATGAACTAGATTTTATTGCAATTGTCCAACAGGACACTTGAACAAGACAACTCTACTGTACAAATAACAGCATGAAAAATGTTCTAATCTGCAAGATATTTGGAAAAAAATTGGCATTTACAATCAGGCAGCATCCATAGAGTCCAGCTGGTGGTGAGAGCCATCTCTGTGCCTCCACTAAGGCTTTACTAGAGTTTAGATCTATGTAATATTAAATTCTGACAACTATTACAAAAAGCACAACACAAAGTACAATGTTAAACCATAAAATATTGATTATTTTACATAATTAAAATCACTAAAACCTGCTGTTGTTCTCCGTCCCAACCAGGCAGACATAGTATTTAAAAAGATTTGGGTCATTGGCTCAGACACTCACCTCACTGTTTCTTCTGTACTGTCCAAAGATGCTCCAACGGAAACTTAAGAGACTTTTAATAACAATGCCTGTTTGAATCCTGGAACAATGAACAAGTATTTTGCATTTTGGAGCTGACGCTGCAGTAAAAAGTCACGGTTCTGCGCAAAGGACCAAACTCAACTCAACTGTGAAATCTACATTTGAGAGGGAGGAAAATAGGAAGGGAAGCTGGAAAGGAAAGAAGGTGGAAAAATGATTAACTAAAATGCTAAATGAATGCAGCTTGTGATGCGTATTCTTTTGAACATAGTGGGTAGGAAAAAAAAGTGACGCGTATTCTTTTGAACATAGTGGGTAGGAAAAAAAAGTAGAAATAAAATAACCAGTTTTGCCTTCAAGAATGAGTTTTTAACCATTGTTATTTTGGTCCACGTCCTTCTCTCTAGTTTGTGATGAATATATGACACTTGTTTTTCACATCCCACATTGTTGTAGTGTGCTGTGTGTGTGTGTGTGTGTGTGTGTGTGTGTGGAGGGGGGCCTTGACCAGCAGCATGACAGGGAGTGAACAGATGAAGAAAAAAAGAGAAAGAACTGTGACAGCTATGAAATAAGCACCTAAACCCAGTTTATCTTCTGGCATGCTGATTGCGATGCAGCTGTAATTGCAGCTGGAACCTCGCTAACAAGTGTGACAGGATGAATAGTAATCAGCCGTACAAGGACATCTGGTTCTAGAGTGGGGGCGATGGGCACTGAGAAGTCTCAAAAGCATTTTTCTAAAGAGCTGAAAGCATAGCTGAATAGACGGAAGGGTTTTGTGCCCATGCGCATCACATGCTGAAGCACTGAGTTACTTAGCAGTTTATTTAGCTGTTAGCAGCTCTCTATATGAGTCCCCTATTCCCAGCATATTTAAAGGCATTTAACGGTGTTTTTTGAGTGATACTCCATTGTTGCTTGCCTGCCTGACAGTGTTGAGTCAGTGAATGCAGCATCATTTCAGAGAGGGGGAACAGTTTATCTGAGCACCTTGGACTTGTAGATAACAGATTTGCAGATTACTGTCATGTGCAGCCGCGCGTCTGCCCTGACACCAGACCCGTACGCGGCAAGGTGGATTTTCATGAAGGTGTGGTGTGTGTACTATAGCTTTTCAACTGAGTGGTGCTTCCAGAGATAATTCATATCTGAGTGTTGGGGATCAAACCGCTACCCAGCCAGCCGAGGTTATCTGCCTGACCGAGGCGAGCCTCCAGGACGGCAGGTGGCACGCCGCTGATACACAGAAATACATACCTTCATGCATGCCTAATCAGATCCACTCACTCTGCTCTTGTATGGAGGCATACTGTATATACATGGCTTTTCATCTTTTTTTAGTTTCTTCCAGGTATATAAATAAAGGGGGGGAACCGGACTGGAAAACTCACCAATGCACGAGCCATCGATTTCCTCGTAGCCAACGCTGCAGACGCATCTTCCCAAGGGAACCAGCCAGTCTCCATCGGCACCACAGAACAGCTTGGGTGTGTCTCTTTCTTCAGCGTGTTGGATGCACTCCCCCCTCACCTCCACCAGTGAGGAGGAGTCGACACGAGGCACCGTGTCGGGAAAAGAAGCCAGGTTCCTCAGCGTGAAGGGACACTTCTTGTAATAAACCCTCACTGACACCAAAGCGATGCAGGCACCGATGTCCTGGAAAGCCAGATAGAAGCCCTTCCTGGTCATGGGTCCCATCTCCCGCACTTCAGTGTTGAGTTTCAGGATCCGATCGCCGAGGTCCATCTGGGTAAAGCTCTCGTCGGCTGCGATGGTGTCGATTTTAGTGTACTGCGCGGGCCTGAATTTCACACCGTGAGCCTCGTCGGTCTCGTGATAGAAGAGATTGAATGTTTCCTTGCAAGTGCCAGACACCCAGGGGATGGAGTTGCAGTCGCGTAGGGTGAAGCGGAGCTCCACGTAAATCTTTTGGGCGGCCTGTCGAGGGATCCAGTTTGAACGAAGCCAGTTGTTCTGATTGGGCTCCATCACGTTGCACACTTGGAAAGTATGGATGGGCCGGTTGTGCTCATCCATCTCTGTGATAGCATCCCACTGAACAGGAAACAAGGAAAAGAGAGACGGTGGATCAAACAAAATTACAACATTGAAATTACAATCAAAAAAGAGCAAATGTTCCCTCACAAAGAGAACTGCTGTCACAACCAAGCTGTTACGCTCCTGTTAAATGGCGATAATTACATATAGAGGATACACGATCATTTAAAAAGCATAAAAGAAGTTTGGTGAGGAATAAAAAGCATTTGGCAATACATTTCAGGGAGGTCTAAATGTATGCCTAATTTTCCAAATCATGGCAGCCAAAAAGACAATCTTCTCTTCCTCTTTTGCTCCCATCAACTCTTTCGCAGCTTTTCTCCCAGTGGTGTCAGACTCCAGCTGTCTCCTCATCAGCTTTGCAACTCCTGGGTCACATGATCAGGGCATGTGGGAGCTCTCCAGGGTCAAGGGGTTACCTGTCCCCATGTTGACGGGAGAGAAGTTAATGGGGGTTTTTAGCCTCCTGGTCCTGCAGAGCTCAGCTTTTATTAGAATGGGGACTGGCTACTTGGATGATCCTCCAGGAACCTGCAGGAATCAAATTACCTGCCCGAGGAGGAAGAAAAGCTCTGAAATCACTTTGCTTGCAGTGTTGCAGCCATACCTGCACTCTCCCCCTTATTCTATAAAAGCTAGCCACAAATTACAAACCATTTTGTCACACATGGTTGGAGTATGACGACCTAAACTGCTAGATCCTTTTGTATTTGCATGAAAAGCCCTATAACATAAATCTATAGTGGACCACAGATAAGCTACAACAACCCTCCATATCTGAGCGGTTGAAATGCCCCTCTGCACTCTCGGACGTCCGTCTCCTGAGTCGAACACTACAAACAATCCTACATTCAAACGCAAGAGATGGATTTGGGTGGTGAGTTTATAACATACATGGAAACACATTCATCTACTGTAGCTATTGTTCTGTATTTAATTGTGACCTATCTACACACACACACGCGCGCTCACACACAGGCCTCCTATTCTGCGGTCTGGGAGGAGAGATCCCAATTCTAATTAATTACTAACAGCTTCTTTATAGGCAAATGCATAACTGTTTGTTTTAACTCACCAATAAACTATTTGCCTGATAAGCTCGCACATTTAAAAATCTGTTTTGCATTCGGCTCAACATGAGAGCAATAATAAAAACCGTGTTGCCATTTCAATCATCCAAAGTCGATATGTTTTAATGTCTCCCTCTCAAGGTGTGTCTGTATGCTTTAGAAAACTGATTGGATTGTGACGGTTGTCATCGTACAACAAAGCCTCTCCCGGGAAAAGGATTTTTATTTATCTAGTTTTTAAGGAATGTTGCTAAAGTATTGTCACTAGGCAATCACAACAGCTGTTTACTTGCAGATTATATGATCGAAGCCTGATTTGCTCCATCTCTAAAACTGGAGATCTAAAGGCGGTATGTTCCAACCACGGAAAGATCTTATAAGTGTTGCTTTTAAATATGAAGATGAAAGATGATGCATATGAATAAACTAAGTCCACCCAGCGCTACAGTGTGGCAGATTGAAGGCAATTCAGTCCCCGGTAAAAACAAATTACTAATATCCAACCACCGATACGGAGGTAATTGAGATCCACTATTATACACTTTAACATGAAGAGAATTGCAGGCTGGAAGTCGGGACTCCCCCTACTGGCAGCACAGGTCATTACACAAATCCTTGCTCTCCATGCAGGGCAGCTCAGTGGTTGACGCCTCTGCTGGTTTGAATCGCAGTTTTGGGTGGCTTTGTATGTCCTCCCCATGCATGGGTGGATGTTCTCCAGGTACAGAAACAATGGTGGATGGAGTCCCTGGCAGCTGCTTTCTAATGCTACTCTAAACGCCCCACAACAATGAACACGAAGCCTTGTCCATGTGGGGGAATGTCACAGCTGTCATCAGTGTAAATCCAGCATACTGCAAAATACACATAGATTTAACCTCAAAAGATCGAATGCATGAATTCCTTCAACTTTTTTTTCCATTTTCTTTTAACAGTGGAAACAGAGAGATAATCCAGCATTGAAGGGTTAACCTTCCTTTTTGGCTTCTACCTAATTGGACAACAATGCCGCTGATTTATGCTGCTCTGATACTGATGAGCTGAAGTTTCCTTCAACGACGGGTTAACCAAGGTTTTCAACAGCAAGGTCAGATGCCGTTTATTACAGGACATTTTTTACAGCCGTTTTTGGATGGATTTGGGATCTAATATCGTGACATAAAAGTGAAGGCATTTCTCTTATTGGACTATATTCTTTAATACAATAAGTAATGCATGAAGGACATGGAGACAGATGGAGCTGATAGCAGAGATGAAAAGAGAACAGCATATTCGCTTCCAAGCAGAGATGGAAAAGAAGAAAAGTTGAGACACAAATAAAAAGGCTCAAACTCTTTTTAGATAAAGTGTGACACAGAGATGCAAAGATGGGTGTGAAACCAAGGGACAAAAGTCCTACCATGTCCTAACACCCTACCCCCATGCTAAATGAACATCTAGCATCACAAACTTCCAACTTCCAGGACTCAAAATTCATGTCATCTAGCAAACAATATCAAGCAATAATACTAACCGGGCTGCTTTGACGGCATTGCCTTTTTTGCACCCTTCAGCACTGTTTTACACAAATAATCTCTGTTAATTACTTTGAATTGACATCAAAACTAGTCCCTCAACTACGGAACACACCAAACTGGCAGGAGTGGAATCATGGTCTTTGAATGTGACCCAAGTTCTTTTAAAAGAGAATTCTTTAGCTAAAGCCGTGCCAGGCACCTCACCTTGCCATCTACCCTGAACATACATAATTGAAAATCGGTCTGAAAATGAGGTTGATTGATTGCAGCCTGAAACCAAAGGTCTTAAAGCCGATCCCTCACACACGAGAGAGAGAGAGAGAGAGCCAGTCGTTTTACTGGCCACTCGCCCAAAGGTGGTATCCTTTCATTAAAATGGCGGAAATCCAGCGCCCTATTGAAAGCGTCACTTTTAACTACGGTGCCATAACCTGCTCAACCCGACCTCGACCGGAATTAAACATTTAGCAATCCCAAACGGTTCTGCCACTCTGCTGGTTCTGAGGTTATAAAGAAAAGATTTAATCACAATTTAAAAGCCAAATGTCCCTCCACATGAATGAGAGTGTGTTATGGCCGACTATAAAAGAATTACTTAATAATCATATTACTGACAGTAACGAGATGGGCAGGTTAAAGAGCTGAGCTAAGGTTTACGAGGCAGACAGGAAGAGTCTATGAAAACCTTTGTCCTCGCAAGTGTCTGGCCACATATTGTACGTGCAAGGGTGAAATGAATGTGGTGGATCATCCTGATACAGTGAAAAGATCTGCTGACAAGAAGGACCGCTTAAACATTTAGGCACATTAATAAAAAGTAAAAAAGAAAAAAAGCCTGAAAACACACAAAATGATGGTTTGCTGGCCATGAAACCAGGTCATGCTTCTATCGGGCAGCAACCATTAATGCAACTGTGAAGAGGACCTCTCAGCGCCCGTTTTAGCTTCATATTCATTTTCCTGGGCTGCGCCAGAAAACACACACTGACTGATCGTGACAGTGACAGAATTTCTATCATTTTCCAACAAAGCACCACGGCAGCGGATTTGAATTGAGCACAAAAAACGACCTCTTTTTCAGGGGCTGCAAGTTAACAACCTCAGAAATATATTTGTAGTTTCTAATGCATGAAAAAACCTCCCTTTCAATCAATAACTCACTGCTCACTGACACCCTTTTATCATCTGCCTTTCCTTCTCTGCCGCCACGTTGAGGCCACTTGGGTGGTTTTTCACATGTCCATCTTGATCCCTTTTCATTTCATCATTCTGAATCCCATTTTTACTAGATGATCAGATGGTAGATGTGTTATTCCAAATATTCCTTGTTTTTTATCATTTTAATCAAATTAGATGTCCAGTGGACATATTTGCCACCGTGAACTCTTCAACACTCACCCCATTTATCTTTTGATTTTGTTCCATCTTTCCTTCCGACCCATCTCTGCTCCTCTGCTTTTTTAATCCACTGCCTCATGTCTAAGTTAGCTGTTTCCCTTCTCCTTCCTCGTGCACTTTTGTCTTGCAAGAGTGTGTGTTTGTGCATGATGAAACTGTCACTGGGATTGAGAGATTCTTATTTAATTCCACAGTGTTCATTTTCCACGGATGAAAAACCTCTGTGAGTGTGTGTGTGTGCGTTCTTTGAACGGATGAGCCAGATGACAGTTATTTGACAGCGTTAAAAAAGGATACACACAATAAGAGTAAAACCCTTAAAGCAGCGAAATGACATATTAGAGAAAAATGTGTAAAATCTTAATTAATTTATGATTGAGAATGAACGCTCGCTGCAAATAAAGACTGTTAGATGTGTGAATAAAGTCTCCTCTGATCAACCCCTGCGTCTGGTGCTGGTGTGTGTTTCATCACACAGCCGTGCATTGTGTGTGTGTGTGTGTGTGTCTATAGAAAGCTCATTAGGGACAAACAGGGATTAACTTGGGGGATTTCGTCAATACCTGGCAACCTGGGCCCAGTCATTGTGTTTAACCGAGTGCCAACAAGATGATCTATATATCGATTAGAGAATCATGGAAATCGATTCTCCTTGTGTGCTTTTTGTACCTTTTTGAATGGGCACATTGAGGGTGTTGGAAAATCTTTAATGTGATGGTAATAATTCTAACCTGCCGTCAGAGTGCAGGACCTCATTTCCTGGATTTAGTGTGACTGAGCTCGATTCCTTCATCAGCGCTGTTTGTTGTCTTCGGAGGATCCGTCATTTTAACCAAACCAACGCAGCTCTGCCACTGAGATAAGCTGAAATGATGATGCAATCGGAACTATTCAATTACAGAAAAATGCAACAGGTATTGAACCACGGGGAGGAAACCAGATGTCTGGAGAAAATTCAGCAGTGTTTTTTTTTTCTTCTCACTGAGATGCCAGAACTACTTGAACTCAAGGTGAGACCATAGCATGAATATTTCATTCAATTAATCTGGAGTTATCATTCTGGCCCAGACCTGCGACCCAGATGGGAAACAGTAGCTCAGAGGGCATTACGTGTTTCATCCGTGCTTTCCAGTCATTGATACAGTGGTTTCCATGCTGCTGCACACAAGAGATATCAAAAATTTAGCTTCAGAAAACAGAACCATTTTAATATGCCATTGATGTGTGCTATATGTACACCAATGGGGCCCCCTACCAGATCAGCAAATGCTCAAAATGGGCATTTAGTCTCTCATCTGACAGAGTGTAACATCCTATGATGTGAACTTGCAAGTTTTTTTAATTGTTTCTGTCCAATAGTGATGGAAAATGAGTCCAAAGGATCCATTTCTGAGGGAATATGTTACTGTGGACACTGGCCTTAATATGTCAACAGATTTTCCAAAAAGAGAGAAATACAGCATACGTACACACACACACACACACACACACACACACACACACACACACACGCACACGCACACACACTCTCAAAGACTTAAAAAGCAAAAGCTTTGTGCTAACTTTAGCAGGTTTGTTCCTGCGCTAGATAAACAAAAGTCTTTTTTATACCGACAAAATACTGTATCATTGCTCCAATCGGTTTGAAAATGAACATCAGTGCAGATTTTTATATATTCGTGACTTTCTTGTTGCTATTTATGACATTCTTTGTGCACATGCATTTGTAACTGGTACATCTTGATTTCTCTCTCTTCTCTCTCTCTCTCACACACACACATACACACACACACACACACGCACACACACACACACACACACACACACACACACCCTGCTGCTGCCGGCCACCAGAGCACCTCTAAATCAATAGGAACAAGTCGACGGCGGTGAGCAAATTAAATCCAAGACCATGTGCTCCTCACATTCACGCATCAATCACAGTGGACCGGGAGCCAGCAGGGTGGAGTTAGCCACCCATCTATCATCCCTGCGGTGCCCCCGCATCGTGACACTGTCATCCTGGCCTCCGTCATCCTCAAAAGACATCAAGGTGGAGTTTATCCTCTCTGTTAAGCTGTACAGTTTGGACTAATGTGAGGATCGATGTCCATGAATGCCGACTGCATTCAAAACTCAGTAAATACTCACACCTTGAATATGTCCTTACCTTCATTCTGGCCTTTTTGAGCTCTTTTCTAGATTTAACACATTTGGGAGGAGGGTTTTTCCCTCCCCCCCTATGATTTCTATATAATCCATCTGCAGTAGGTGAGGAGCCTCCGTCCTGTGCAGTTTTCTCCACAGCACAAACTGACAGCTTTATTGATTTAAATGACAGAAAATGAGCTCATGGATCCACATAAGTTTTCTTGAGATTTTTAAAACTGGCAGGACTCCACCCTTACTCAGCGAGCAATGCCTCTTGGAGCAAAGAGGGGAAAGCTGCAGCTGCAGAACTGCTGCTGAGCTCGGATCTTAAAAGAAGGCAATCAAAGCCAATATGGCCCATGTCCAAAAAGATTGTGACTTATGGCGTATTTACCCTCTTTGATATTGCATGACCCCTGCGCTGCACCATATACCCTACAAATACACAATAAAGTAAAGGACTTTCACTATTCTAAAGGCATTAACATAAACAGTTTTTCTCAGTCTGGAAACTGAGGAAAGCGCAGAGTCCACTGAGTCCGCCGCTCTGCCTTTTCCCTATAAAGCCATGTGCGTGCCTTCTGTTCATTCCGAGAGTAGCTGAGGATAATTATCATTCCAATAATAATTCAACATCAGTCTTGTTTTCACACAGCTGGCATCTGACATATTTGTCACCACCATGTTCACTGGGCTCACTATGAGGAAAGGATCTTCTGTCTGTTACCAGGGCGTCTTTTTAACAACCTTTGGTTTTGGTTTTGTTTTTCATCTGAACCGACACCGACCAAAGCTCGTCGTATTCTGCCTCCACCGGCTCAGACAAACTATGCGTGGGAAAAACCCGAGGAAAAGAGCTTGTCGTTTTACATTTCTATTTTTGCCAGAGAGGCAAGCAGGCAGGCAGTCTGGAATGTCAATGTGTGCCTGAGTAGTTATTGCCTGATCTGAGATCACAGTGGAACACACACACACACACGCACACGCACACGCACACACACACACACACACAGTGTGCAGCTATAGAGAGTTCAGCTAAGACCAGGGCAGACAACCTGAACTATACAGTAGGTAATACATGTTTTATTTTATTTTGAGGAGGAGTAAGGGGACAAACTCTTGTTTTGTGGCAAACAGGCCAAGCTGTGTTGTCAGGAGCAACACTCGTCTACTCAAACAAGTCAGATCAATTGGTTCAAGGACTGTGAGGCATCTTTTAGTCGCCAAACCTCAATTCATTACAATTTGTGGCTTGAGGTGTGATCAATGTGTCTGTTCTCCTCTTTCTTGTCTTTCCCCCTTCCTTTTTTTCTTCTCTCCTCTCTTCATCCTCAGACACATCAAAAGGATAGTGCCCCTGTATGAGCCTGGTCCTGCTCACGGTTTCTTCCGGGTTTTTTTTTCTTGCCACTTTTGCTTCCTTGTGGATCAGTTTACCTTGATAAGAACAAACGCTGTCTAACTAAAGTTGAGAGGGTAAAGTGACCTGTGGCCTATGGCTGGTGCAGCCTTATGACCTAAACAAGTCACTTTGATTATTAAAATGATAAAATCTTACTTTGCCTCCTTGTTTTACAATATACCGTAAACATAACTCAACATCTATGACACCATCACAGAACATTCACCCTGAAAAGAAGGGAGGAAAACTATCATTTACTGTATCTCTGTTTTAGGGATGTTTCTGGTAAATATAGCTATTGGAGATCTGTAGTAGTTGGGCAATATGTCAATTTTCTTTTACATTTTTATTGAGAATGATTGCAAAAGGAGAGGAAAAATGACCCATCAGCCATCACTGCTGAGTGACGTGCACATGAGTCACTTGTGTTTCATAATATAGAGATTTATTTGTAGCAACAACTACAAAGAAGTTGCACATAAAACGAATTCATTAATTTCCCTGACAGGTATGAGCTTCATTCCACATTCACGCTGTCATAAAGCAGCAGCAGGAGACGCACTATAAAATTAAATTAATAATCTAAACTCCTGCTGTGACTGTAAAAATGTTATTGTCATTGCATCATTTCATTAAGCCCCCCCCCCCCCCCCCCCTTCTGCAGACCTACCAAATGAAACACCCTCACAAACGCCCCAACACACAGCCTGTTGCCTCGTTATTACAGTCTGCATCTTTAATGTAAGGAGGAACCGAGAATGGGGGGGGGGGGGGGGGGCACGAGGGATAAATGAGAGAAACTGGAAAAGAAATAGGAAATAAAAAACAAGACAGATAAAAAGCAAAAGCAATAAAAAGCAAAATACATTTTTTTATACATACGGGAAAAATCTATTAGCGCAGAATCTATTGCGAAGAGTGTTGCATTTCACTCCTGCAGCTGTTGTACTGACACCTGCTTCTGCTTGGACCTGGGACGTCGTGTGGACATCTGCAGTCTGCACCACGGCATGCAGGTTGGCAGAGCCGGGCAGCATTTATGTTGAAAGATCCATTATCTCTTTAACATCACAGAGCCATTTCCAGGATGCTCAGCGTGATTTCAGGTTCAAGGTTTTTAAGTTAGCATGTTGCTGTCGGCCTGTCTGGTAAAGGGAGGAGTAATCTCCTCTTAGTCAAGCCATCTGACTCCAGTCTGTAACACTTAAACAAGCCTGACTGGAAATGAGCACGGACAAAGCAAGATTGTCTGACCGGCTCGATCAATTAAGACGGAGAGAGCAGCAGAGAGATACAGACGGAGAGAAAATGTGTGTGGCGAGGCGCGGCTTTCAGCATCCTCGGGAATTTGTATGAAATGTTAAGTGCATTTCAGAGAGCTTGCCAGACAAAACATTAATCTGCAGTGAAACCGTATCCCTCTAATAGGACCCATCTTCTGACCCAGACCCCCCCCCCCACCACCCGTCCACGTCGGATCCAAGATTGAAGATGGACTTGAGAGGGAGCTGAGAGGGAAATAAGCTGTTCGTCTCTCTCCAGTTCGACGCGTTACAGAGACAAAGGGTGTAAACAGCAGATCTTCGGCCGAGTGAGCCGGCGTCTCTTCTATCATCCACTCGTTTCCGATGATAAAAGGAGAGAAACCGGGAAAGCGGCAGCTTGAGGTGGTGGAAACACTGATAGTAAAAGGTTTCTGCCTTCACATCCGCTCATGGTGTCCAGATGCTCTGAGCCATGAGCCAACAACAAATCAAAAAACTATTCAACAAAATAAGAAACACAAACCAGTGTCGACCCATTGGAATGCTACTAAATGACTGTAGAACTACAGTAGTTATGGTCTCCAGCGCTTCAGCCAGGGCGGTAATGCTGCTGCTTTAGTGGCTGTAAATGTGCATTTCATGTGCACCAGAGATGGACACACCTGCATTTAGCTTTTATGAAGTCCTGCAAGCAGCCGAATGATACATTAGAGACTGAAGGATGAAACAGACAGATAGAGATAGTCAAAATAGGTAGCCACCAAAAATGCCACAGTACTCTGATGGAGTATTTCATTTGGAGCTTCCACGGTGGCTCCTTCAGCACTTTACTGACGTGTTCAAACGACACGACAGGGGATGATTCACTTTGTTCTACTTTAACGAAATACAATAAAACCACACGTACCGCACTGGGAAACACTTCCCAAAGTCACGTCGTTGTGTGTGTTTGGGGCGCATCCCCCTCTGCTTTCCTATCTGTCCACAGAGAGCGTGACAAATGGCCGTGTCAGAGCTTGATGAAGCACCGAGATTGCTCTGCTAGGCACAGAGCTGTTATAAGTCTACGTTACATGGACAGCCCAAAAGGAAAATCCAGTTTCAATCAACCACGCTTAATCTGAGACAAAGATGAAAGATGTTTATCAGGTGAAGGAAAGAACCTGACACGGGACATTATTCTACTTCTACTACTGTTAGTAGTGACAGTAGTAGTACAAATTACAAATTACTGTCAAGGAGGATTGGTTGTCATTTTAAATATGAAATTATGTGACAAAATTACCTGCAGGAAGTATTTTATGATGAAATCAGTGAAGCTGTAACCAGTTGGACAGATTATCTAGGGAGCAGATGGGAGACTGAGCTCTCCTGTGGACAGTAAACACACTTTTTCACAAGACTTTGTTGTTTACAATAAAAAGCACAATGAACTAGATTATAGTTCCTAGAGGTGAAAGAAAAGTCACCAACACATAAAAGTACATGGATTTATGCAAGCCCACTCCTATCAAATTAATTAATCACCTTATCCAGGTGCATTGTGGATTAACTCGCCCTAAAATTTGATAAACAATTAATAAACAATGATATTTGTAGGATTACCTGAAGGGGTATTTAAAACATTGAGAGGAAAATATAGATCTTGAACCAGTTACTGTAATAGAGAAAGAATTTGTCAATATAAAACCATGCAGATCTGTCAAAACCTCCGGTTCCACAGGCACCGCTCGGTCTGCCGGCAGTAAAAATCCTCGGTAGGAACGTCTGAAGTGGAGGCCGAGGTTTGGCGAGCAGTCGACATGTCACTGTCACCGTAATATATTTTTCTGATGCAAGTCAAGTGAAACAGACAGGAGTAAACAGCCAGCTGGAGATAAAGCACCGTGACCTTGGGCAGGTTTCCTCTATCTGGGGTACCTTGCTGTTTTTGGGAGTGTGTGGAAGGGCGAGAGAGACAGAAAGAAAGAGAGAGAGAGAGAAAGAGCGAGAGAGAAAGAGAGAGAGCGAGTGCGCAGGATGTTCCCATATTAAGATTTAATACTGTGTGTTCTCAGAGGATGAGGGCCCAATTTTCCTCCCTGTCTGACTAAAATACCGGAACCAAAACGAATATGCATCTAAGTTTTATGATGTCGGTAGTGCACGTGTGCACCTTGTCTTAAAGAGTAACAAAGATGCTTCTTGTACATTTATCACACTTATTTCTATGAAACACAAGGTGAAGTTAAAGGGGCTTGAGGAGGAACACTTTTAGGAGTTTTACCTCCTGTTAGATGCATTTTCTGGCACTTTATTTCACTTTTGGACTTTTCAGTCTCAATCCCTGCATGTGTGTGTCTTTCTGTGACAAAATCAAGCAATACCAAAACCCCATTATATAATATTAATTTTCCATTTTTTCCCTTTTCCTTAATAAAACAGTTATAGATGCATTCCTTGGTTTAAAGACAAATACATTTTATTATTCCTATATTGACCTGGTTTTATTATTATTGGAAAATATCCATTTCTGATAGCTGTTCCTGTTTAGCTCCCGATGTTTGAAGAGGATCAAGCTACTGTCTGTATATCTGGCCGTCTTCATAAATGTCCTTCTGTCTATATACTAAGACGTAATTGAACACTTGAATCGTGTCTGTTAGTTGGACTAATCAGAAAGGTTTCTTCCTGTTAGCCGTCTGTTTTAGCAGGTTTGAGGTACTATTGAAAAGAAAAAAAATGCTGAATTCACAACAATGTCCAGCTGAAAACTGTAATCAAAAGGGCAAACGGGTGTAGCATCTTTTTGCAACAATCCATCTTTGGCTGACACCACCTTTGTAGCTCACGTAAATCCAATCTGAGCCTCCGGCTGCCCCGAAGGATATTATTTACTACAGAAATCTGTCTGAAACATGTTCATAATTACAATATGCTGAACTTGATAAACCAAACACCAGGACAGATCAGATGGAGCCACACAGGCCGCTTGGCTGGTAACACCGAGTTGGGTAGAAGTCGGAACTATACAAGATGTATCATATGTTGATTCATGACTCCAGGCAGACACAATAATGCCATGAAACGTCTTTAGCATTAGCATTGCTTTTACCGCTGCCTACCATAAGAACAGTTAAACAGCACCCAGTAAGTACCCACCAGTGACACGTTACACATGCCTCTGTGTGTTGCGAGGAATTTTTATGCCATCAGGCAGAGTGGCTTTGATGCATATTCCGCTTAACTGATGGACACAGCTTTGTATAACACCAGGCATAAGCGTGACTTTTATCCCATGAAGCTAAAATCTGTAAATCTACTCCGACTGTCAGGCGGCAATCACACATTCTATTTCCTCTCCTTGCTTGTACCTACTTGCCGTATTCATGTATTCAGCTCCTGCATTCAGCAGGGTTCTAATAACCCCCTCCCTTTTCCCTCCCTCCACTTTCTCCTCTTCTTTTCTTTGGCATCCATCCAGTCTTTCAGTTTTTCTAACTCGGCCTTGGCGTATTCCTCACACGGCAAGGGTAAGCCTGAAAAGCTGTCAGGATATGTTCTGCTGTCAGGGAGATGCCGAGTGGGAGCGCATTAGGTATCGGCCTTGGTGTGTCCCCGACAAGAAACAAGCCAATTAAGGAATCCCCCCGCCACTGCTTAAGCCCGGTTATGGCAGAGGTCCCCGAGATGAACACTGGTGTGCTAAATCATCATACCGTTTTTATATTAGAGCCTCCATGGGGAGAAGTGAAGTGATTCTGAATTATTCCTTTTTTCCACCTTTTTCTCTCTCTTGTGCAGCGCTGCTGGCCATCACTCAGCAGCACATCTTAAAAAAGTTTATCCGAGCGGTGAAGGACACTGACACACAGATTTTCCCTTCTTCCGCCTCCTTCCTGTGGTTCAGACGTAGTAGCAGGGATGAGGAAGTGCTTTGAGATAAACTCAGGGTCACCAGTTACAATCAATTAGACACGTTAAATACAGCAATAAAAACTACTAGTTTGGGATAAACAAACATCAGCTATGGCTATTTTTTTTTAATACTTTGGTGGATGTATAAAAAAAAAATATATAATAGAATAATGATATATAACTATTATTATTTAAACTAATCAGGGCTTCAATGTAACAGCAAGTGCCTAAAATTCCCCAAAGACTGTTGCATGGATCTGCTCTGAGCGCTCACGGAAGCTGTGCGTGTCCAGACAATGTTTGGATTGAAGAATGAACTGAAAAACTAAGAAGCTTACATTGATGAGCAACTTGTCAACAACGTCCTTTAAAGCACAACAAAGACTCAGTGAATCGAAGTTGAGTCTTGGCAGCGTCTCTGCCGCCGTCCAAACTAAAATGTTTGGCAAAAGGGAACCTGGATGAGAGTTGTTAGTTCAGCTCTTGTCACGTATATTCGTTGCATTAAACACTCGAAACAGTCACACGCTAGAGGTGGAAAATCTCCCATTCAAGTCAAAGAGTCCCAGAGTATCTGAGCAACGACACACTCAATCGTAGTGCCACTGACGTCTTTATCTTATAGGCTGAAGCTAATATGTGATAACCTCTTAAAAGGTTCTAATGTGCACGCTCTTGAAGCTGTCAGTTACTTGCTCGCCTCTGGAGCTCTGCTCAACCTGAACAGCCAGTCAGAGATATCTGCCATCAAGTGACTATAACTCAACAGCCTGAATTATCCACTTTTGGCCAACATCAAACACAATTTTAAGTCATAACCTGCCAGTCATAAATGAGTAATAAAGTAAATGCAAACGCTGACAGCCTCTTGTTACAGTGTGTCCATTTTAGTGTGTACAAACATGTGGAAAGGAAAAGGTCATGACCTTCAATATCTTTTTCAAATAATAACCTTAAACCACAACATCCTGTGCTCCTCTTTTAGGGGGTTGTGGGGGCATATGGTAAACATGGCAGCTCTCAGTAGCCTACTGTCATATACGGTAATGCTCCTCCACATATTCTGTGTTAATTACGGTAATCTTCCAATGCCTGCAGGGAACGTGAGGCTGAGAGAATTAGTTAGCGGAGGCGCTACATTATTTTTCTGTTTTTTTCTGTTAAAATTTGATAAAATGTTGGAGGGCATTTTTTTCCACCGTTATTTACACCTGCTAGGGAGGAGATAGTGAGGGAAAGCCAGAGGAAAACATATAGTGATGTTAAACACCCTGAATCAAAAAAAAAATTTTTGTCTTCCACAATCGATTTCCACACCATTGAAACAAGCTTTGAATTACTTGGCTCAGCTCTAGCGTCGCACACAAACGTTGCCACTCACTGTAACATTTATTGTTGAAAACAAATTTCTAAACATTTGACTTCACTTGACCGCAGGAGCATCAGATAATTGGTTTTTTAATGTTTACTTTAAATTTATACTGGACATCCAGTATTCTCAATCCAGTATTCCACAAGCACTACATGCATATTTTATGTTGCACAAACACTTAAACCAGCGCACAACACTCGCAGATGTGTTCTGTCAGCAGTAATCTAAAGTTCCCACGTCGTGCTCTCCGTTACAATAACGCCCGGCGTGCTCACGACCGCGGTGGGTCTGACTCGTTGGCTGTTTTAAATGATTCCCGGCTGTTGTGACGGACAACCATTGCTCTTGGTTGCCCAACCTTCCTGGGCTCAGTTTCCTATTATAATATCAATGAGTGAAAACAAAAGGCAACATTAGGCATCCTTAATCCCTTAAAGCTGTTTTGTGTAATTTATTAAAAAAGATGCTCCTCTCCCTGCCACACTCTCTGGCCCCCACCCACCACTGTGAAATGACTCATGCATATTTCAGCAGTGTGTCTGCCCGCTCTGAGTGCAACTTATCGTGGCTGCATGCAGAGGCCAGATCAGCCCTCTGTTCCATCTCCGCTCTCCGTCCATCTCTCTCGTTTAGCCCCGAAAAAAAACTGTCCTTCATTACTATTCACAGCAAGGAGGGGAGAGCTGGGAATACAGACACATAGATTTGCCTTGCAGAAAACATCTATGAAAACAATTCCCCGGCTTTTTGCACACAGTGTCTGTTTGCCTAAAGGTTCGGATCAATTACCGTTCGATTTATACCAATGAAAGAGGTGAAACTTTGGAGGACAAGCGTATTTTAGAACTCACCTGATTAGAGCCAACAAACTGTTATTCAAAGTTTTCTTTCTTTTATTTAGTTAAGTTTTTGATCAATAACAGGGAAAAAGGGAAGCTTGTTCTCCCAACAAAGATGTCTGATAGTATTTAAAGCGCGTAAATATGATGTGCTTTTAGTTTTATAGTGGCGTTTAGATGCTAAGCACAGTGACCAACTGGGAAATCCACAATAATGACGGAGGTACTGAGCACTATTTCTTAATTGATTGAAGTGTCTGGAGACTTACACTGTAGTTTTCACTTTTATTAAAGGTAGTCCCTGGCTTTTCTGCTAATCACACACAAGTGTGCTGGCAGGAAGCAGAGAACACTTACAGCAGCTAACCTAAGCGCTACGTGCTACTTTAACATGGGGGAAGATGACAACATGTCAGATTGTTAGACAACAGTTTGAGATCAGATTCTGGGGAAAGTCGTACACTGTGGCATCTATGAAAGTTTCTATTCTGGAGCCAAGGATTTTTAACAGAGAGACTCCTCATTTAGGGAACAGAAGGTGGCGTTTGGAAGATGTCTGTGTAGATTCTCAATCATCCAGGTCATTGTATCCAAGGTAGTTTTCTCTGTCAACTGGACTGGGTTTCTTCTCTTGAAGATGTTTCGCCTTCTATCCAGAAGGCTTCTTCGGTTCTGAAATCAGCGTTTGGAAGCCACAAAGTGAAGGATTTAGGATTAGGAATGTCGTTCAAATATTTTGCCCGAAAGCCTCCTTTGTGAACTTTAGCTTGAGAGGACTCAATGCTGCACCTGTTCCTCTGTTACCGCCAGTTGCTTCACAAAGCTCCTGCATTCTTTCTAAAAATGGACTTGCTTCCCTTATAAGCACCTTTGTCCCTTTGGCAGCATCATCAGCACGTTGAACAAGTTAATGCAGGCATTAGGCGGGACTGACTGACAGCAGGTTATATCCTGCAGTGGAACCAGTTTCCCATCACTGATAGGCAGCTACATGCTCTACTGCTGTACTGGGCTGATACCAAGCTGTGTCTAATATGGTGGGGATTGACTTCTCCTCGCTGGCTTCCAGGTGCTGAGAGGGATTTAAAGAGTTTTACCTCCCCAGATCTTCACACCTTCCCTCAGGCCCTCTTGCTTCCACGCTTTAAATATTAATGTCGGATTGGCAGATAGAGGAAGAGTGAGGAAGTGTGAGGGTTGACATCTTAATCATGGAAGCGGGAGCCTCCGTTTCTCCCTGTTTTAGTGCTGCGGGCACCAGTCGCCACGACCTACACGAAGTATTCACCTCCGTAACCATGATACGGTCCCATCAAGGGCTTCGCACTTATGGACAGAGAAGGCACGGGGGGAAGGGCCTTGAGGGAATGACGATAAAGTCACGAAGTGCTGGAAAGAGCAACTGAAAGAAACGCTCGACCTTTTCACGTTTTTTTACTTACATTTTTGTATTTTCAGTAATAGATTTGGATTTGCTTTGGTCAGTAAACTCCTGATGAATCTCAAGTCTCTGACATGAAAAATGGCAGACAGGCGTCTTCCTCAGCCAGGAACTCCTCTTCCCTTTGAGTCGAATGGACAGGTTTATTGACAGGTATGGAGATGGCAACTTTGACCTCCCCTCTTCTCTGGCTGCTCCTTGTACAAACTAAAATTAGATGGTGCTCCGACGCCCTCTGACTACACGTGGTTTTTAGGGCGACATGAAAGTTTTCATCTGAAGATATTAGGCTTTTGTTGCCAGCACATCTATATTTTATCATGCATATATCTCCAGTTCTGTGCCCGCTCACAAAAGTTCTGAATTGGAAAGAGGCCGCTGGGGCTTCTGCTGACAGGATGGATTAGAGAGCCCTTTCTGTTTTATTTATTTAAAAAAATGTAAAGACATATCCAGCTAGCCGTTTTTGGATGCAGACTAATGGCCTTGTTATGAACGCTCATTTTTCAGTCAGTTGATGGTGACAGGAGCAGGACAGGAACCGAGATGGAGCAATTGTACAGCACAATTGAAGCTTCCTAAGAGACCACGGCTCATTATCTGTTTCCAGGTTACAACGTCTCTCATGAGGGAAGAGGGGCACAAACCAAAACAGGGATGAATTAGACCACCGGCCGCTTCCCCCGGTCCCAACTATTTAATTGATGTGGCACTGGCCAATCATTTAAAATGTCACAGTAGACAAAATAAAGGGAAAAAATCCAAACTTGTTCTCCTTACCCCATTTATAGGATACGTCTTCCATCCCAGCTCCCCGAGCACAGACGTCGTATCCAGCAGCACGACTGAAATGGGCCGAAGAGACACAAGAGCGCAAATCATTATTAATCTGTCAACACATAAACAGGCCAATTTTCACACAGGAAATTTAACTCAGTCACAAAATCGTCATTGGGACATTTTTCGCATCACAAATGACCTTTTTTTTTTGTAATTGGTGTTGGGCTGTAAACAGCGGGAAGCCTTTTAGGAGACTCTTGGATTGCTGTCAACAGTCTGTTCCCTCCCTCACTCATCCAATCTGCAGCTTAACAATATGCTTCTTTTTTGCAGGAAACTGAGAGGATGAGATAGAATGTGGTAATGTTCCATCCTCCTTCATTCATGGGCTGGGAAAAAAAAAGGTTATTACATACATAAATACCAAAGAGTATTTTGTTTTTTTCATCACCGCACTACAGTAAGGTGACATTAATCTTGGTGCAGGAAAGGAAATCATGTCATTTCAGCTGAATCTTACACAGGTAGTAAAAGAAAACCTGTTTTACCTGGACATTATTGCCATTCGTGACAATATTTTGTCTGGCTTGCAAGGACAGTATATTTAATAATTCAGGGGGTGAGCGTCTCTCCAAGCGACGAGTGATTTATGGAGAGAGGGAATGTACGCGGTTTTCTGAATTTACCTTCTATAGGAAGGCATCACAGTGTCCCTAAATTAAAAAAAAATAATAACGTTGTTATCCCTGAATCCATCAGGGAGCAGCCAGTACACAAGGATGCTGCCGTATTTTCAGAATTCATAAATATTGCATGTGGCTCAGCCAGAAACCTTGTAATACGTGTCAAACGCTGCGCAGAGTACAGTGTTACAATGCAGTAATTATCTGTAGTTTTCATCACAGGATACAAGCCAGCCCTGATAAAGCTCAGATTCAGTTCAAAATGATCATAAAGTCCCTGAACTCATCCTTCAACAGCCTCAACTCAGCATGGATCTCGACTGTCTAGCTGTCAAAATCACAGTGTATTCTTCTTGGTAATGATGGATTTGAAAGTTTCAGACATGAATGTCCACTTAGTGATCCCCAGGAGGTTCGTTATGCCAACACAAATCTCCATCAGCGGCGACATTTAGGCATAAATCTCCATAAACATTGCGGCTTCGGGAATTACATCTGTGGCGAACGTAGGGAGATTGACTGAACGCCTTGTCGCCAAGGTTTTCCACGCCCGTATAGCTGTGCCGTGCCTACACAATGCTGCTCCATTTCCCATTGCCTGAGCTGTTCAGGGGGGGTAGACGCCGCCATGGCACAATGTAACATCTGGTTTGGATAAAGCCAACCCATGCTCTGCATCCTCCAAGCTTCAACAACATGAAAACCCAGAAACTGGACGCTTTTGCAACAGGAAAGGAAATCTGATTCATGCTGGTGGGCCTGCTGTAGTGGCATACCAAACACTGGTGCTTGTTTCCAAAGATGGCGGGTAAAAAAAGATCTATTTTTGAACTAACAGATATGTCTCTGAAAAGTTTGAAAACAGATGAGAGCACTTAGCACGGTGCAGGTGTCAGGGCAGGTTGTACCATTCTGTATGCATATGAGTATAAAAGAAACAGAAAGTTTGGCTTAATTCACTGTGATTCTGACAACCTTTTCATTTATTTCCTGCTCTTTGAGTAGCAGCAGATATTACACCTCTTCATTATGGCTTAAAAAAACCCTAAAGTGCTATCAGGCACCATTCTGTTTTTTCTTCCTCTGGAAATGTGAGCGCATTAGAGTAAGTGGATGTACAGTATCTAACACTGGACCAAAAATCCACCATTTTACAACAGCCGGTGCAAGGAATGCAATGAACGATGACTTGTCTGTCAAACCCTTCACCAGTCATGATTTGTGATTCTCGTTTGATTGTGTTCCTTTTCACAGGTAAATTGCAGGCAAACACTGGTGTCCTAGATAAAATGAGGGAGGAGAAATACCTGTTTAAATTTAGGTTGCAGTTTCAAATGAAGCCGTGACTTCCTTTGACCTGACCAAAACAGAAGCCTAATTAGCATCACTGGGAACTCGCCTGTTTACCCTCCTCCTGCTAGCTAAAACAGTTTCTGCGCGAAGGGGTTCCATTCCTGCCTCTAGGCTGTGCTGGTTCCATTTCACATTTCCTTCATGTTGGGCAGTTTTGAATCACTTCCAATGTCTCTGTGTGATTGTTTTCCACCCACAGGGCTGGTTCGCCGCCATGTCAGGGCCGGGGCCAGGCTGGAGAACTTGTTGGCAGTGGTGTTAATGGGTACCATTAGACAACTGTGGGTAGGTAACAAGGACATTCACTGGACGCCTGCCTAATCATCACTAAAAGCTGGCTCCGTCCCTCGCTGCACTTAGTTAGATTCGAGTTAGGGTTATAATAAAATGCCTGGAGCAAAATATCAGCTATAAAAATGAAATATGAATAAAACAAGAGACTTAAAGATAAATTACAAATATCTTTTTGGTGAATAAGTAAAATTACAGAATGCAGGAATTCTGCTGATCTTCAATCCCTTTGTTCAGAAGCAGTATACTTAAACTCACTGACCAGTTGTTTCAAGTAGTTTAATTTGAATAAAATAACAATAGTTGTACACTGCGGTCTAGATTAATGCCCTACATGTGGTGCACCTGCGGGTGAATCATAAAACTTTCTGCATGTCCCCACTTCATCTATCCTCTTGCTGTTGTTTTTCAGCACGGCACCCACAGACCCCAACTGGAGCTGAGGGCCCTTTGGGATCTTCACTGCTTGGTTATAAATAGATCATGAGCTGACCAGCTCATTAATATATGGAGCACCAGCAGGATGATGACACGTCTTGTCTAGCCCTCCGGCACCCTCATGCAAACGCCACACCCAGAGATATCCTCAGTACCAGAACTTGTAAATTAGAGCAACTTGTGGATGAAAACACACTGTGTTGGTGCTGTTTGGAGGAATAAATAAATAAATTGATTTACACCCCTCTGATGGCTGAAGTGTACCAAACCCAGCCTGGTTTCCAGGCCAGTCAGGCTAAAATAAGAGATCACATCTCACCTCTATCTGAACTGTCAACTGTAGAGGGCAACATGAGAATCAGAGACATGCCCACAAAGTTTAACCCAGATTTTTTATGCCTTTTATTAAAACCCCTAAATGTGTATGCCTGGTGTGCAAGCTGTTCTATAAGATAAGTTGCTTTATTGTTATCAGCCATACATGCTTGTGAAAGTATGCCTCTGCATCTGAGCAATGAGATGCTAATGCACGCTGTCTGTGGAGGACTAGTGCCTTGCTCAGGGGCCCACAACAGGGATGGTGACAGTGGGTTAGGGTTAACTGGTGTAATTCCCTCCTCCACCCAAAAGTTCTGCCAGATTTTAACCTTCCCTAATCCTAATACTAACCCTAGCCCTAACACTAACCCTAACCCCAACAGTAACACTAACCCCAACAGTAACACAAACCCAACACTAACCCTAACCCAAAAGGTAACACTAACCCCAACAGTAACCCTAACCCCAACACTAACCCTAACCCCAACAGTAACACTAACCCCACCACTAACCCTAACAGTAATCCTAACACTAACCCCAACAGTAATCCTAACACTAACCCTAACCCCAACAGTAACCCTAACAGTAACCCTAACCCCAACAGTAACACTAACCCCAACAGTAACACTAACCCCACCACTAACCCTAACAGTAATCCTAACACTAACCCCAACAGTAATCCTAACACTAACCCTAACCCCAACAGTAACCCTAACAGTAACCCTAACCCCAACAGTAACACTAACCAACACTAACCCCAAAAGTAACCCTAACCCCAACACTAACCCCAACAGTAATCCTAACACTAACCCTAACCCCAACAGTAACCCTAACACTAACCCTAACCCCAACAGTAACACTAACCCCAACACTAACCCCAACAGTAATCCTAACACTAACCCTAACCCCAAAAGTAACCCTAACACTAACCCCAACAGTAACCCTAACACTAACCCTAACCCCAACAGTAACCTTAACACTAACCCCAAAAGTAACCCTAACACTAACCCTAACCCCAACAGTAACCCTAACATTAACCCCAACAGTAACCCTAACACTAACCCTAACCCCAAAAGTAACCCTAACACTAACCCTAACCCCAACAGTAACCCTAACATTAACCCCAACAGTAACCCTAACACTAACCCTAACCCCAACAGTAATCCTAACACTAACCCTAACCCCAAAAGTAACCCTAACACTAACCCTAACCCCAACAGTAACCCTAACATTAACCCCAACAGTAACCCTAACACTAACCCTAACCCCAACAGTAACACTAACCCCAACAGTAAGCCTAACACTAACCCTAACAGTAACCCTAACCCTAACACTAACCCTAACCCCAACAGTAACCCTAACACTAACCCTAACCCCAACAGTAATCCTAACACTAACCCTAACCCCAAAAGTAACCCTAACACTAACCCTAACCCCAACAGTAACCCAAACATTAACCCCAACAGTAACCCTAACACTAACCCTAACCCCAACAGTAACCCTAACACTAACCCTAACCCCAACAGTAACCCAAACATTAACCCCAAAAGTAACCCTAACACTAACCCTAACCCCAACAGTAACCCTAACATTAACCCTAACAGTAACCCTAACATTAACCCCAACAGTAACCCTAACACTAACCCCAACAGTAAGCCTAACACTAACCCTAACAGTAACCCTAACCCTAACACTAACCCTAACCCCAAAAGTAACCCCAACACTAACCCTAACCCCAACACTAACCCTAACACTAACCCTAACCCCAACAGTAACCCCAACACTAACCCTAACCCCAACAGTAACCCTAACACTAACCCTAACCCCAACAGTAACACTAACCCCAACAGTAAGCTTAACACTAACCCTAACCCTAACCCCAACAATAAAACTAACCCTAACCCTAAACCCAACACTAACAGTAACCCTAACCGTAACCCTAACCCCAACACTAACCCAACCCCAACAGTAACCATAACCCCAACCCTAACACTAAGCCTAAACCCAACCCCAACACTAACAGTAACCATAACCCCAACACTAACCCAACCCCAGGATATAAACACACGCAGACATAAATGACATGTTTAAAACTGCATGAACATTAATTGAGAAGCTTGAAAATAAGTCCATGAGTTCATTGAACAGATGTGTGACACTTGGAAGGAACCTGACTAATGTGGCATGAGGTGTCAGCATGGAAGTGACAACATGTTGTGACGTGTGACTGCCTGCCACTTTTTAAAACATTTTTGAATATGATCTGTAATTAATAACAGAACTCAGCATTTCTTGGAGTTTAATTGAATGAAAGTGACAGCGTTATTTTTGATAATCACACCTTTTCACAATTAAATGTAATTATGTAATTAATTAATTATTATCAGCTCATGATTTTATTTTTAATGTGAAGAGAATAGAGTGATAGCTGCAGGAAAAAGGAGGAAAAGAAGGTGATTGAGGGATGAGAGGAGGGTAATAGTCCTTAAAGTGGAAGAATAGAATCAGCTACATTAGTGGACCCAGTGGAAAAAAATAGTTCCTAGTAATCCTGCAACTGATCCCAGCATGGATGATTAATAATGTGGAGCAAACCAGGATCACTGATCAACAGTAGTGTCAGTGAACTGATGAAACTCTCCGGAGGGATGCATTAGAACATTAAGCTCACTAAACATAAATTTAGTTTAAGGCATCATTAGACACCAAAATGAGCTGATTCTTAAAATCTTTTCTTTCGTTGTGTGGGTATAGATGATGCTTTTGGATAATAACGGCCACAGACTTGCAGGTCTGTACGTCAGTGACTTTTTCCACACCTGGCGGCTCTAAAGCTCCCATTAAAGCTCATCATCAGTAATATAGAAATGCCATTGAGGCAACAAAGTCAGCACTAAATTAACAAACCCCAGCCAGGGGTCATCTGGGTCACCCTCGGCAACGGGAACCCCGTGGTCTGACCTTTAATTCCAAGGAGCTGCATCTTCTCATGCGGTGGATCTCTGTCGTGGAACCATTACCGAGGTGTTTCAGAGGAGTGACGCAAGTGAGTCAAAGGTGCGGAGTTAACATTTCACGGGCTGCACCTCGTACCCGATTAATCGATTCCCTGGGAATATTTCCGGTGAGGGTGATCTCGCTGCTCTGTAGGCGGCACCGCCAGGTGGGGGGAAAAAAAGCCTTATTCAGCCAAATCAATGTGAAGAGCTGCGTTATTTTAATAACGACTACCTGAGTAGATTCAGAGCTTTGGATCGTTTGGCTCCGAAACTCTCATGGATTGCCTCTGGGGGATGATTCTGATAGAAGAAACCCGTGTTCCCATCTGAGGCTTTAATTTGAGTCGCCCTCAGCGACTCATTTTGCTGCCTTTTAATGTCCCTGAAGCTGAAGGACGTCATTTCCCACTTTACTCAGTGTAAACAACCGTCTGTCGAGGACAAGTCCACGCGGGCCCCAAAAAACAAACAAGATATTTGAGTTTTTAATCAAAATGAATTAACCTGCCGCTAGCTTCAAAGACCGGGTGGGGGATGTATATAGATTAGCAGAAGTGTTCGACTGCTGGGGCTGGGACAGATTTGATGGCGGAGACTCCTCAATAAGTGTCTGAAATCCCAGCTGGAATGACGAGAGCGACACGCTGCTGCGAGATGGGAGCGAGGGGACAAAGAGGTGATTGCTTTTTACTGAGGGCTGACTTTGGCTGGGGAATCTCCAGTGGAAGAACAGATGACGCTGGCTTCTAGAGGTGATGCAGGGCTGAAATATTGAGACGACTCCTTCAGAATTTAGAGTCCCTGGATAAATCCTGCATTTCACCAATAATCCAGTCTGCGGTGGCTCTCCACACTGAGGGGAAATTAATTTGGGAAATGTAAAAGCGAAGCAATCAAGAACCGACCCTTATAGGGCAAGGTGGGAGCCCTTAAAGCATCTGCACCTATGGAGCGTTTTCTTTGTCATCTATCACCCCCCCCCCCCACCCCCCACACACACACACACACTCTGGGGTAAGCCGCTCTGTGGTGGTCTGTGACTGCGATCCTGCCGCCGAGGTCCCAGACCAGTCAATATGAAAGACTAAAGTACAAGAGAAAGCAGACATCGCTTCAATCATTTAATCTGTGGCTGAGAAAAACACAGGCTGAGGCGGTTATATAGCAGCTGTCTGAGGGAACAGGGAGCAGCATCGCTCTTATTGAACTGAGAACAATAAAATATAACCTGGGGGGGGGCAGATCCCAGTGTGTCCCACGCAATCAATAAAACTATTTTAAAGCTCAGCGATGCTGCTGTGTGGACTCCACTGTGAGTCTAATCGCACAGAGGAGAGCTTGATGGTGCTCACACACATTTATACGGGACAAAATTCAGCGATGAAGATGTTTGTGTGGGTATATGTGACACAGGGACACGGGGGGGGTGGTCCATCCCACAGCAGAACTGAACACAGCAGAAGTGCACACTGAAGCATCAAGTTCGGGGCTGCTGCAGCACTCGTGCAGACACACAAGGAGCCTGCACGGGTGTTGTCACGCTGTTGCTCTGACAATGATTCAATCCGAGCCTGGTCTGGGGTCGATTATTGCTGAGAGGCCGCCCCTGTTTGTTCCCACAGAAAGCAACTTTTCAAGGGGCAGTAAACAAACAATGAACTCCACTGACCTCTCTGAGATCAAGAAGGCTGTGATTTACATCATGCATATACATTTCTTATATTTGAAACATCATCTTTTTTCCATCAAACAAAAAAATTACATTCAAGCATTTTGATTGTTGCACTTTCATATCTAATACCATCGTGGAGAATAGTAGTTTAATAACCTCCTTTAATTGCTCACTCTGTTTACTTTTTAGGGGGTTTCTTGATTATATTTTGATGACCATTTTCAACATATCCATTGCTTTAAATGTTTGGAACATCGGGACACTCGTGGAATATTTTCTTTAGAAGTAAATTACTAAAACTCACCTTGGTTACAGCGAATAAAGCGATTGATGAGAATCCCAAGAAAGACCGAAACGAGGAATATTCTGCTTCCAAAATTCATGTTGGCGACACCATCTAGCTTGACCTGAGGTACTTCTGGCTGGAGAGGGAAGAGCTCCGTGGAAAAAACGCGCAGCTGGATCCTCAGCGAACCCCGATCCTGGTGCTGGTCCTTACATGTGATCCCGATCGCAGGGAACTTCGCGGCAAACGCGCGAAGAGAGATCCATCTTCTTTCCTGGAGAGAAACGACGGCGGTGCCGCGCAGCGAAGGGATAAAGATCTATGAAGAAGACAGTTTTGCGGAGGTGGAAAAACACTTCCCTCCAAAAAACCCAAACTTTTAATCTGCCCCTCGGCCACCGTGAGAGCGCGGGTTTACAGAAGGAATGAGCATGTCCTTAAGAACCAAGCGTGTCTCCGTGGCGCGCACAGACTTTAGAAATCCCCCTTTTTGGAGCGGCAACGTGGCTCAGACGAGCCCGACCGCAGCCTTGTCCGCTGCGGCGCGGACTTGCAGAGTGCGTGAGGGGAGGACGAGGGAGGCAGCGGAGGAGAGTGAAGCGGCGGCTCCGACAGGGAGACTGAGCGCATCTGTGCAGGAGGCTCGGCACTAGAGGGGGTTCGCTCACAAGGCAATGCCGTGTGTGTGTGTGTGTGTGTGTGTGTGTGCGTGTGTGTGTGTGTGTGTGTGTGCGTGTGTGTGTGTGTGTGTGTGCGCGTGTGTGTGTGTGTGTTCCATCTTATTTGTACAAGGTTGAACAGATAGAAGGTGAGCGAACATTCAGTTTACCAGATTCAGATGTTAAATCGCAACTTTAAACCAACCAACAACATAAAGTCTAACTTTTGCGTTGTACCATTTTATTGACCAACTGTCTGGATAATTGCTACAGAGCTAATGCATCTGCATCAAAGGGCAATTTATTGATGTTTATGGAGACCATAACTGTGCATTCTAGACGCTTCTTTTCATCCAGTGAAAATATACATTTAAGCAAATCAAAACCAAAACAATGACTTTTCCACCGACCAGAAAAAAGAGAATATTACATTTTATTTATGGTTCATAACTCCTATAAATTTGAGAACAAGTACTGTATATTAGGCTATACACGCTCATACTTCTACACCTTTAGAGATCGTTAAATCATTTTAAAGGAAATTTGCAGCAATTTTTTTCTGCATCTTTTTTAAGCTGAGTTGAATAAATGGACATAGTTATAAAGTTCTGTTTCCAAAAAAATCCTTTCCAGATGGAAGATTTGTTAAAACAGTTATTTAAGGTGAACACACTGCAGTTGAGGCAATTGAAACCTCATCCAAAATACAGAAGAATTCTCAATACTCAAGTGTAGGTCAATCTAAAAGCACAGAAAGGCAGCAGTTGGCTTCATTGTAACTCTCACAGTGTTTCAATGCCACACCTGTATTATTTTGAGTAATAACAGAAATCATGCTCTGCCTGAGGCTTTATTTAGAATGCAACCATTTTGCAGAGCAGTCCGAGCCCTGTTGGTCAGGCAGCCAATGTCAGGCCTGGATTAGAGAAGGTCTTCCCCTCATCTTCATGGACGTTTCATCGAGTGAGTAAGCAAACCCTCCCCAACCTGACCGGGTTAAACAAAGAGGGCTCGGCTACTGGGATGAGGCCCAGTCGATCAGGATGTAGCTGCAGCTTCCTGCCAACATGGAGGGGGTAAATACATAAGCCTCACAATCCGTCACCAGCGCTCAGCTCCGGGCCAGTCATCAAACAAGCCAGAAAAGTCACCAAATGACGAGTGACTCTGTACAGTGTGCAAACACATTAGAGGACGGAGGGTCGTAGTGCGGGGCGTGTATTGACTCAACGTTGCTGCTTGTGTCTGTTGTAGCTGCACACGCCTCAAAAATAGATTAACGAGCATCAAACATCAGTGTGTTATTGCAACATCAAGTTCCTGGATAGATATTTTATCTCCATCAAAGATGAGGGACACACATCTACAATAGGCTCCCTGTTAATGTCAACAGCAATGTCTGCCTACAACTTACAATTTCATTCCCTTTTCACCAATCACACTTCTAAAACTCCCAAACTGAGGACATCCCACATGGCATAAATCACTTCTCATCCATCTAGGTGAAGACTTCGAATGATAAGAAGAAAAACCCTGAGAAAGGTCATTCGCCGCCGCCCTCTGCAATGATTTGGTTCCCTTTGCTGTAACGCTGGCCAATGAGGTGTGACTGTAGAGTATTGGGGGACTAAAAGTGAGCTATGATTCTCCGTGTCCAGACGGAACAAAAACCATCCATCTGTGCTCATCACAATCAAAGAGCTGGAACGGACCCACATCAGCACAACTGACGAGAGTTTATCGTGGTCGCGGCTCTATTAATGTCCTGCTCACAATAAGGAATCAACCTCACTAGCAGTGCCCACGTACGCTGGAGCCAAGATAGGCTTTCCCACACAATATATTCAACCCCGCTTGTTCTGGGGTGATTCCAGGGGGATGTTTGGAGGGTTATTTCTGCACTGTGCATGCAGCCCCCACAAACAAAGCTGATTAGCTGTCAATTTATGTGGAAGCACAATGGATTTTATACTTTGCAGCTGATATCTCAACATTTGTTGAACTGATTGATCAGTAGCATAAATATAAGTTTAGCTCATGATCCACTTGATGAATCACGAGAAACTTTTTGCTTCAAGTCCTCCTTATGGAGCTGATGCCTCCTCGTGATTTAGTTGACCCTCCGACCTTTTCTTTAGCTCAGCCAATAGGTAGTGCTTTGTTGTTTTAAGAATAATAACTGTGTCTCTGACACATGGCAGGAACAATGCAGTGCCCTGAAGATGATGTGAGCCACTCCACGCAGAGCTTATTATGTACTGACAATTGGCCACTTCCCCTCCAGCAAAACTGTATGGAAAACATTGTGATTATTGCTTGTATTAGTGAGAAGCAGAGATTTAAAATGGAGGCAGTGTGCTGTAAACTGGATGTACATTAAAGACAAACCAAATGTGAATCCAAAATTAGTTTTAGTTTAACTGACCTAAGTAGAGCCAAACACTCAAATATACAATGACTCGATGGTGAGATATACGCTGCTCAAAAAACTGAGGGGGAAAAGGATTTGCTTATTACAAAAATGGAAGAAGAATGGAAAATATTAGTGTTGAAAAAGGAGAACCCAAGTCAATTCACACATTCTTTTTAAATAAAGGTCTTGTAATTTTAAATTACCTCAACTGACAAGTTTGAAATTGAATATATTATTTTGCTCCTCACTTAAATTATTGGTTAACAATTAAAGTTGTACCATTTTCTTATTGTTCATTGTTGCCCTGGAATATTTAATGGGTTAAGAATTAATTCCGTTGCCTCTGGCCATAGTAACACTGAATATTTAACTGTAAAAGTCACAGTGTTACAATAGAACAATGTATATTAAAAGGTATCTTCCAAAAAACATGATACAGTGATCGAAAATAGCCTGGAGTGATAGAGAGCTTTGACCGTGTCCTACAATCTACTTCTTGAAATCAAGCTGCTCTTTTAAGTGTTTGTTTGAAGCTTTTGGGCATAAAAAACAACAAACCGCAGAGAAGAGAGGAGAGCATCGATGCTCATGCCATCTGGCACGACTGCTCTCTCAGGGTCAACTCTAAAAAGGTGAGGAAAGGGGTAGAAGGAGTGGGTATAAGGAGGGGAATGGTCCTCAGGGAAAAAAATATCCAGTTAAAGCTGCAAAATCAGTTTGATCCACAGAATTTAACACACCAGGATAAACAATGAGCCAAATATGGATGTATTTCTGCTCATCTGTAGACATCTTTGCCCAAAATGCAAATACAGGAGTACAAAATCTATAGACCAGCTCCTTCCCCAGGTTGACTACCTGCCTGCCTGCCTGCCTGCCTGACATGCACAATCTCATGCACGCCAGGGCTACAAGTTGAGGTTGCCCACCATCCTGGCTGCTTAATGGGCCATAGGCTCTAATCTGGATGGCCACAGCGCTCATGAGAATGAGCTGAGCAAATAGAGAGAGCAGCTCATCAGGCCCGAGAGCCCCAGTGCCAGTAACCCCAGCTGTTAAAGAGACATTCAACCATCGTTCAGAGACGAGGGACGGAAACAGGACGCCTTCAAAGGTGATAGTAATTTTCTGGGACTGACAGCTAATAGTTTCTCATAAACCTTTTTCTCATTTCTTCATAGGAGAGGGCACCGCTTGTTCTGACTGCCTCCTGGCTTTTATTGGAACTATATTTGTTCACGGTTCTGAAACAACAACAGGACCAATTGTTGATAACATTGTAAATAGGTGAGAGACTAAATGATACAGGTATCAGATCAGGATGGTGAAAATGAGACACTTGTACCCTTAGATTTCACTTCAAATGTTAGAAAAGCATTAAAACAGCACCCTGAACACATCCTTGCAGACCTGCTTCATTTGCATAATCTCCCATAATCCCTGAACAGGTTTGAGAGGGAACTGGGAACAAATCCATTCTCCATTATTTCTAAACGTGATGTTCTCTTGTAGAAATGGAGGATAATATGTCGCCATAAACCAATCCGTTCCAAACGGAGAGGACGGGAAGCACAATAAAATTCCTCATCATGCTGTCAGCGCCATTTAGAACCTTTCGCTTTTTAGTTTGTGTAACTCCAGTCAGCATTTATGCAAGATGCCATTTAGACACCTGAGAGTTCCTGGAAACTGGCCGTGAACCCAGTTTAGCCTCCAGCCCAAATCTCCAGCAGTAATTGACACCTGGCTGGATGAAGGTTGTAGAAAATGACCCATCCATCATGAGGGTGAGAGTGCACCGCTCTGTCAGACACGTCTTTTGAGAGCTCGCTTCTCTTGACCCCCATTTAAATGTATACAGCTGTGGATGACTTCACATTTCTATGCCATTAAAAATGATTTCTTTAAAAGGAAAAGAGTTTTGGAAAAAATTGTGTGTCGACTGCAGTGGCTCGCTCACAAAACCAAAAAAAGAAAAAAAAATCTGTCATAAAAATGGGATAATAAGGAGGGATAAACGAGAATAATGAGGTGTAAAAATAGGAAGAATGCTGACAAGGTTGTGACAACTATTCAGAGAGATATTTATCTGTTTTCCCTATCACAGATATGCTAATGTGGTTAAATTAATGGATTTTTACACGACTGAAGAACATGTGAGGCTTCAGCGAGAAGACATCACACGATTAATTCCCGTCTGCTTCGTCAGGTGTGACTTCCAGTGCACAAATTCACAGTTCAAACTTGAGATGTGGAGTAAAATTGAGGCAAAAATGAAAATACACATCAGAAATCCCTCTACATCCAATAAGACCTGCTTTCATTTGGGCAGATGTTCCACCAGAAAGGTTTTTATTTCAGAATCTGCACGGGAACACAGACAGACTTTAGGATCCACAAGTTCAATATGACCAAGTAGGGGTTGTTCCGACGTAGGAAAAGCTGTCCTGATTATTGATCCAGTATTCCTACCGGGGTCAGTACTCTTCCAGGCATCATCCGGCTTCGCCTCCAACTCTCCCTGCCTTGATGATTGATTCTGAAAAAATTTTCGCCTGTTTCTATTCACCTTTGACAAGCAATATTCTAATGAGCCCAGGGATCAGACAAAGCCTTCTAACTCAGTTAAATCTACAGTGTCAGTGGGATAAACAATGAGTCGGCAAAATGTGGACAGCTGCAAAGCTGCGTGCGAATGTGTGTGTTTGTGTGTGTGTTTGTGCTATAATTATATCATCATTTCATTGACACAGCAGGGTAATGACAGCAAATTAATATGTGAAACCACCTACTCTGCTCCGTTTGTGTGTAACTGTCAGCATAGCGAAACGTACCAACCTAAAGAGCTTCCCGGACTAAGATGACAATTTTGGCAGCCATAGGACAGACCTCATTGTAAATAATATGGTGCTGTATAAAAGACTGACGCACTGAAGAGGAGCCGGTTCCTTCACTGAGGCGGTGAACCTTGAAGAGCTGTCTCATTAGGCTAATGCATCATGTTGGAGGAAAACAAAGTACTTGTAAGTAATTTCTCTGAAGGTGGAGATTAACAGCAGGCCGCATAAAATCTTTTAAGCCACCTAAATACACCTCTCAGCAAGGGATCCTTCTAATTGCGAGCAGCGGCAGAATTTCTGGCTGACCCGTGAATCTGAGCGGGTTCGGTAAGAGGACTGACTCTGTGTGCTGTTGTTAAATCGGGGGAAAGTTTCACTCCGGAAACCTTTTGGCTGTTTATTCATATTTAACAGGAAAACCAACCGAGGGAACTGAAGTAAATATTTTTAGGTGCAAAAATTGGTGTAAAAACAGGAGAGAAAAAGAAATTCACGTGTATTCTGTCGATATTTGTTTTGGAACTGCAGAGGCGTCCTCCTCTATCCCATTGCTACACTTCCTATATCTGTTGTGTGTCCATCTTACCTCCTGGCGACACAAACTTGTCATGTCAATCAAATGGTAGTTACCATGGCTGCCCGATGCCTGCCTTTCAAGATAAATTATTTTTCCAAATTAAAATAAATGCCAACATTGGATGCGTATTATATGTTATGTTAACCTTTATGACCAGCTGTTCGTGACCCTTCCAGAACGATTCTATGACCCACTTTTGGCTCACAACCCACCAGTTGGAAACCACTGCTCTTGTCCTTGTTGGTCGAGCTTGTGCGGATGCGACCCTGCAGGTTTTAAATGGTTGGTCAAAAACTGGCTTTGCTGCTGTGTGTAAGAGAGGAAATCGGCAAAGCTACTCCTTCATTCTTTCAGACCTCCCATCGATAAAACTCTGCAGAAGTGGATTTGCAGGCTTGCAGAGGCGGCAAAATCCACCTCTGTGGTGCGCTGCGGCATCGAGTGGCAGGAATATCCACGTTGGACATTGACAATTGATCAGTCTAAATGTACCTCTGCAAACACTGCTGGAAAATCTGAAAAGATCATCATTGGGAGACAGAGACAGGATCAGGCCCGGTTCTCTGGTACCCCCAAACTGATCCGTCATCCTGCAGCCTGACTGGTGAGGTCACGGTGCAAAAATAATCCCTTCTGACATGTTTTAATCATGTAATTAAGCATTTTATTTAGTCGTGAAATGGCAAAGACCACATTTCTGAGGACCCACGTCGAACGTTCTGTGTTGTCAGTAAAAGTTCCTTGTTTCTCGGTTCAGCAGCTCTGAAGAGGCCAAACGAAAGGATGAGTAATTAGCCGGTGCTATTTTCTCCATGTTCACACTACAGCAGCTGACGGTAATTGCGGGGTTTCTGAGAGGAGGAAAGTGAAGGAATTAGAGCCGCTGTTCAGAAAGCTGCCGTCTTATTTTCCAACCACTTGCCTCAACTCGAGCTTTCTGTCGGCAGCTGTCACAGTGCAAACACAGCCCCACACACACACACCCACACACACACACCACTCAGAATACACCACCAAATAATACCTCTAATCAATTATTTCCTGGCATTTTAATGCTAATTTTGATATTGTCAGCAGATAATGACACAACAGGATGCAGACTATTGTTCTTCCTTCCCTGTAAAGCAACTCTCTCATTGGGGAGCAGATCACAGAAAGGGACAGTTGCTAAGCCTCAGGCATATTTCTATAATTAGCGCCATCATAGATAACCAACGTCTGTACTCTTCACTCCTTCACACCCTGCGGCTGCAGCGATGAAGCTGTTAGCGCTTCAATTAGACTGGAGAAAACAAAGCTCTCAAACGGCCATCCTACATTCTGGGCCACTGTTAATACTTCATGAGGGTTGTGAAATGTGGCTTTCGGCACCAATTTCCTGCAGCTCAGTATGCATTTTTATCACAGCTCAGTAAAGCTAAGACATATAAAGTTAATTTAATTACCATTTGGGCATAATGTTACATGAATTCACTCACGGCCCCAATGAGGCCTGAGCAGCGACACTGTTTTGGCCATTTGTGCGCCATGTTTCTGCAAACTGACACTATTGTCCAGTCGTGACACACAGTTGTGGTTGTCACAAAGGGGAGAGCTGTCAGTTTCCCAGAGTTAAGTTCGTTCCAGAGCAGCAGGCGTCTCTCTGCGCTCCGGTTCTGAGCTGAAACCCTGGAAGTGAGGGGACACTTGGGTAGCAAATATGCAAACCCGACCTTTTCTTCTGACAAAGTTGATTAATAGGAGGTCTGCATGGATGGGTTTGATGAGAGCAGCCAAGAAGAATCCGAGATTTGTGATGGCCGGTATTTTGCGAGACTGTTGAATTTTAATGGCTACACGTAAACACAAACTATGAGCAAATGTTTCCTGAGATTTACATCTGCTCAAGAAAACAGAAAAAGGCGAGGATCCAAAAGGCGCAACTAATATCAGTTTATTTGTATCCATAAAACATCACAGTTTACTTTGCCCTTTTGTGACAAATTTTATCTTCAGAATAAGGCAAACATTAATTATCATAAAAACCTTATAATATTTCCATCAGCTTTTCATGCAATCACAAATAGCTGCCTGCATTTGTCTGTTCTTTTCATGTGGATTTCGTTAATAATATTGCACAATGGTGGAGGGAAAAACATCAATTTTAAATGTAATTTGAATAAAATGAGATATATTTTTGATAAAACCGACTTTCAAACTGCACGTAAAATGGGGTGACATACGACACAAAGCATCACATATTTCAACTCTCATGACATCTGACTCCAATTGCACATTTTACTCTCTTCACGGGTTAAAGGGTCACAATACGTTCGGGACAATTGAGCTCTTTCATCGTTCATTAATGAGCTGCCACGAGAGCTCAGAGTTCAGGACCTGATGAAGGCTTAAAGACACGTTCACTGCGTTCATTCATGTCCTCATGAGCAATGCTGTGATTTTAAGATGGATTATTCACATCAACATGTCTGGAGATAGTCTGACAATAATTTCAGTCTGCATGTGTGTGTGTGTGTGTGTGTCTGTGTGTGTGTGTGTGTGTGTGTGTGTGGTGCGGGGGGGCTGTGTCTGATGATCACCTGGTGGAACGAAGCGGAGGCAGATGTTGGCAACGACCTTGTTGGGAGCGACCTTGAGTAACGACTCAAGCAAAGACTGGAAACATCATGACAGCGTTGGAACAGAGCAGCAAACCTGGAATCTGCTCTTCCGGAGGCCAATTTAAAAGATGCAGATGTTCTGTTTTGTCCACCATGAGACAAATTATGAATGGAGCTGTGGTGCAACTGAAATAATAAAAAAAAATGACTCACACCTTGAAGCCAACATGTTTTCTGTCCTTAACCCAAACAGTAAATTCCCTATTTTTATTTATTTTATTTTTTTAAATTAGCAGACTGGAAGAAATAAACACACAAAAATAAAAGTGGCAGTACAACCTGTTAAGCATAAATGCTGCCTTCTGGTGCTTTTTAATATGAATACTGCACCATATGAGATCTCCCAACAACAACCTCCTGCAGCAGGTTTAAAGAGTTGCTTTAAGACTCGCTGATAAAAAGGGCCATGACACAGTTTAATTAGTATTTACTCCTACAGTCTGTAATTTATTAGAATAAAAGAAGCAAAGCGTGGTCTGTAGGAGCTAGATCTTAGTTCATGCTCTCTATCATCACCATAGTAAAGGCAAATGAGGACATCATAAAAAGAGGCAAATCCCTGACATGAGACTACATCTAAGATGTTGAATGGCAGGATCCCCATTTCCAGCTGGTTCTGACTCTGAGTCCGTCACCATGGTGATGTCACCAGGATAAAGACAACCACTTAGGTGAGGTTGAAAGCTCAGGATTCAGACGAAGCCCTTTAAATCACTTTAGAGGGCACCGTTGTGAGGCTGTAGCAGAAATTCACAGCATTGCATAACAAACCCTTTCCTCATTGTGATTTGCTGCGTCATCATCACTCTTTACTGTTTACACAATGTGCGGCCTAAAGTCGAAATTGAAATATCTTTACTGCACATCAACAACTGAATAAGTAACAATAATAATAACAAAACAACTAATGGGCTCCACGCGGCTACAATACAACAATACAAATCCCCTCCTCTCAAATACTCCACATGATCAATTCCTTATCAATTATTTATTTGTTATCAAAAAATATATATATATAAAAAACAGCGCCGCCTCCAGATTTAGGCATCATAATAAGGAGATAAAAGAAGAAAAGAGAGACCTTCATGAAGACACAGTGAAGAACGTGGCAGAGCGACGGTCACATCTGGAACGTTTCTCCGTCAGCACTTACACAACATAGCAGCCGCTCAGGAGCTCAGCCACTTACTGAACGCTCCAACTAAAAATACCAGCAGGAAACCAGGACCGGTGGCAGGTTTCAGTGCACGACTTGTGATTGGAGGGTTTCTAATCTGTTTTTCTATCATCTTAACACTTTTCCCTTATTGCTTTTTGCTATTTTAACGAGCAAAGTCAAAAGGAAGAGATTACTGTATTTACTCGGCTTTAATAAGTTTAATTTCATAAAATGCTACCCAAAGGTAATGTCGAGTTCCCTTGCCAAATGTCATTTTAATTCTAAAACAAGAAAAACAAGAATATATTTATAATATATTTCATGGAATTTTCAGAGCATTCAAAATCCTAAAAAGTCTAATCACTGAAATTAAATGATTCATCTCCTGAGCACGACCATTTATCCTTCTATAGTGCACGTAATAAATACCAAACCTGCAGTGACTGTCATGAGAATGTGTTTATCAAGCCTCTCAGATGCTTTGTGACAAGAAAAGGGTTAAACCATGTTCCAATAATGCATCTTAATAAATATGTAATCCACACACAACAACACCAGCAAATATATTTATTTCTTCATCCTAACGTGACGCATGTGTGTGCGTGTGTGTGTGTGATCGTTGTCAGCGTGCGAAATGTGCCAGATTCTCTTTATTCAAGATCACAGCCATGAAATCTGCCCGCAGCACCGTCACGACACGGTTAACTTCTGTCAACACTGGCTTTGTCTCTCTGTGCTAGCATAACTAATTTTGCTATTAGCAGTCGCTAATGATCATTTTATGCTCAAAATACCATAACTGTTTGTGGTGCCACCGTTAGCGTCAAATGGCTCATTATGCATTACCAGTTTGATTGTCTGTCTCCTCCAACAAAACCTGAATGTTTTACACAATGTGCCTGAATGTTTTGGGTTTTTTGGGGGTGGGGGGGCGTCAGAGAAATACTGTAGTTTATTATATCACAAATGATCATCTGTCATTACATCAATTTTACGAATAATTTACATTATGAGGCAGTCAAATATTAATTAAATACATTAATATTGATTATTTATTTTCTTTCATGTACTTTTGGTTTTCTGACTTGTCCCCTTATTCATGTGGAGCCACAAGAGAGGACGAGAAGGGCAGAGGCGGCTCCTCCCCTTCCTCCTCCGGCACCTCCTCCTCCTCCTCCTCCTTCCCAGTTTCCGTGACTATCACACGGCTTCAGAGCTGACTCTAATTCAACAGGACTGTCATAGCTCATGAAAAAATCATGTCGTATAATCAAATCGGAGTAAAAACCCTGCGCTGGGCCTCACGGGAGTCTCTGCGCGCCCTGAATATTTCATGTAATGGAGGCTCTCGCCACCATGGAAACTCTCAACAGTTCAGGATTGCGTGCAAATATTGACTGTAGTGTGCCGGGCCAAAGGCGGGGAAAGGCCGGCAACGCAACTGAGCCTGAGTGAGTTTTATAAATAATGGTAATCACATGTGACACCACTTTCAGAAGGGGGAGAGGGGGGGGGCATTGCCGCTCGTATCCTGGTGCTGGATTGATGTTCGTGAGTGCAGAGCTGAAGCTGAGGAAGGGGCAGCGGAGAGGGAACGTGCAGGCTGATGAGAGGAGAAGACCCCCCCACCCCCCTTCTTATGCCCTGATGCATACAAATTGACAAATGTCTGTTTTGGCTGCTGAGAATGGAGCCCAATTGTGGGTCTGAGGAAACATCAAAACACAATTGTGGGCCGACATCAACATTGTGGAGGGGAGCTGAGGGGAGGGGACCTAGAGGGAGAGCGGGGGTGGGGCAGACCCACACTGCTGGGTCACAGCGGCCTGCTCTCCATCCTTAACTCTGGCAGACTTCCTTTTAGGATTCTGCATCTTAATACAGAAACTTTATTCCTAAAATGTTATGTCCCGACGGATAAATCTCGGCTTTAAAATCTCTGCCTGCCATAAACAAAGTGCTCAGTGTTGACGACGGGGTCACATTTAAGAATAGAAATAAGGGGTTTTAATATTTGACGGTCATTATTTTATAAACTAGTCGGTCAATTTAGGACTTCACAAAGCAGGCCGGCAGAGAGGAATCGGCTTTGCACAACAAACCCCCACAAAAAAAAGGGAAAAATGTCAGCAGGGCGGCTCCAGAGACGCCAGTGTGAAGTTACACTTTACACTCTCAGGTCGTGTCCTCAATATTTGTGTCAAATCAGAACCTAAAAACCAAGCAAAGGCATCCAAAAAGGTCGAGTATGGAAGACGTCCTCCACATATACAAAAGCCTAGTTTATTACTTACTAAAAACACACGTGCACGCGGCTCTTGTGCCTGCGCGCCGACCAGGGATCATCACTCTACGTCGCTAATGCCTCCAGCGAAGTCGTGTTCGGTCAGACGGTGTGAAGTGTAAACTGGATCTCCGTGCTGGTAATGTTGGGAGTGGAGCCGTTTGCATGTATTATCTGCACCTCTCAGACATGGTAATTGAAGCTCAGTGCTGTTAGGAGTCCGGGCGAGCGCCAAATAAATGCGTCTCCGCGCTGCTAATGTTGAAACCCTGATCCTGTCTGCATATATTCACCGTGGGCCGTGCGCTGTCGGTGCCCGTAAGCCCGTGCATTACCCCGGATTCATCAATTGCCTGTTTATCTTGCCAAGTGCGAGACAAAGAAGACCCGGAGTAAATTCCGGTTATTAGATGAAGCCTGATGAGGCCACGCTGGGGGAGTGGAGTCAGACAGCCAGACTTTGATACTTCCTGAAGCCGCCGTTGTTATTGCATCACCCCGAGATGATGTTTTCCAGTTTAGCCAGACTCGACTTACCCCGATCGATTCGACGCTGGCGAGAGGAAAGCGGGGAAATTTTAACCACAGCGGCGTTATGGCCTCAGCTGCGGGGCCCACAAAGAGTTTACGACAGGCTGCCTTGATTTAGACCTCAGCACAGATGGTCCCGCTCCTAAAACCTCAAAGTCGGAGTCTCCCAACGCTCCTATACAGCCCCGGAGTGCATGTTTCAGGTGCAAGATGGGGAAACATGCAGATCAACTCTTTCCAGCAACCAGCCGTGATTGTTTCAAGGAAGTTTTGAACCAGCTGTGGCAGGAAAAAACCAAGACTTGGTGACAGTATTGTGCAAAAATGGTTCACGTGCATTTTAGAAACCAATAATTAAGACTAAAGAAGCAGCACCCCCCATGTTCACAGCTGCCCTTCTCTGCCTCTCCTCCTCCTCTAATCTCAGTCTTAACTGACTAGAAAACACCACATGGGGGGACATCTGCTGCAAATACATCAACGAACGCATACCTCCGATTATGTCAAAGGCTGCTTTTCCGGGGTTGCTAATGACGGGCTGCATTCCCGTACTCAGAAAAGGTGTCGTTTCATTGCGGCAGGGAGGCATTCCTATGCAGAGTAGCCTGTAAAATCTGAACTGGGAGTAGGACAGCGCGGTCAACCACCTGGCCTTTAAAATCTGTCCCAGGAGTGAGTTCCCCCCTCCTCAAAGTGCAGTGTTGCGCTTCCGAGCCGCCTCCCGCCTTTCCTCCGATGTCACGTTCGACCTCTTTCTGTGGCTCCTCTTAAAAGGAGGCAAGCACGCGATCCCGTGCTGCAGAACAGAGGCTGCAGATGAAGTCTTTTATAATGCATGCGGCGTCGCCGCGGGTTTACGAGGCGCAATTCTGCCGGAGCGCCTTTTACATGTTTGACGCTTTTTAAATTTAAGAGACGCTTTGATTTTTACTGTCAGTGTCAAAGCAAAAAGTCACCGATTCATTCAAACGATTACATATTTTGACTCTGCTGCAGCTCTTAAACGCTTTACACAGTTCCCTATAGCATGGTGCCACAACAGAGCATGATTTTGTTTAAATTCTACCCATATTTACAGTCAGGAGTAGTCAACATAAATATTGTGACAAAAATTAAAATGTCAACAACACGACAGTTTGGTGTCACTGATGGAAATTCAGAATGAATAATAATCTTATACATTATAATAACAGTATAATACCGGTATATCCATCCATCCATCCATCCATCCATCCATCCATCCATCCATCCATCCATCCTCTACCGCTTATCCGGGGTCGGGTCGCGGGGGCAGCAGCCTAAGGAAGAGAAGCCCAGACTTCCCTCTCCCCAGCTACCTCCTCCAGCTCATCCGGAGGGATCCCCAGGCGTTCCCAGGCCAGTCGAGACATAGTCGAGACATAGTCTCTCCAACGTGTCCTGGGTCTTCCCGGGGGTCTCCTACCGGAGGGACATGCCCTGAACACCTCACCAGGGAGGCGTCCAGGGGAGCATCCTAACTAGATGCCCAAGCCACCTCATCTGGCTCCTCTCAACGCGGAGGAGCAGCGGCTCTACTCCGAGCTCCTCCCGGATGGCAGAGCTTCTCACCCTATCTCTAAGGGAGAGCCCAGCCACCCTACGGAGGAAGCTCATTTCGGCCGCTTGTACCCGTGATCTTGTTCTTTCGGTCATTACCCAAAGCTCCTGACCATAGGTGACCATAGGAACGAAGATCGACCGGTAAATCTCTCTCCACCACTACGGATTACTGCGGACGCCGCACCGATCCGCCTGTCGATCTCCTGCTCCATCCTTCCCTCACTCGTGAACAAGACCCCGAGGTACTTGAACTCCTCCACTTGGGGCAGGATCCCGTGGGCTCACCACCTGCAGGAGGGGCCAAGGGGGTCGGGTGCATTGTGTTTTGGGTAGTGGCCGAAGGCAGGGACCTTGGCGGTCTGATCCCCGGCTGCATAAACTGGCTCTAGGGACAATACCGGTATAATGCTGTATAATACCAGTATAACAACAAGCTTCGCTTCTCTGTGGAGGCCAGGGATCACCCAGAGAGGACAGAGGAGTAAAAAAGACACATTTAGAGCAAGATTGGTGGCAGTGGCCTTTGAGAGGAAGTGAAAGAATTAAATGAACTTTGCATCAGGTTTTTTTTTTTTAAGGATTCCTGCTTCTATCTAAACTATCATTTTAGGGACAAATGCACCAGAGGACTGTCCAGATGTCTGCTGTGGCGGTACCGCCCACCTTACCTGCTCAGCTCACTCACAGGGGGGTCTGGCTGCTATGGTGTCCATTACCATGCCTGTCTGGGAGGAGACGCCTAAATGTCCCTGATAAAGGAGACAAAAGCTTTGTGAAGCTGCCTCGATGGTGCTGAGGCGACGATGTCTGCACGGGGATGAGGATGAGATCGGAGGCATAAACTGTATGACTCCGTCGCGCCGCATCGTTTCCGAAATCATCGTCGCAAAATTAAATGGAGCGTCTGCTAATCTGCCATTTTGAAGTCGTGAGAATCGGAGCTTTTGTTTCATTCCTGTTGACGAACGCTGGCGAAAGTCTTCACGCCACCTAACCCGACTGTCTCCAAGCTGCAACGCTGCAACTCACTCGTTGCTTTTAACAACCTTTTCCAAATAAGCCAGTGTGTAAACAGCGTTCTTTCCTCTCGTGTGTTTCGCCTGTTTATCATTTCACAGTCCACAGGTGTGTGTAAAATGAACGTTGGAAGCGCTGTTTAGACAAAGAAAACACACAAATAGCTTCGCGGACATCATTCTCCATGTAATTGCTTTTAGAGGTTGCACAAATAACAGATGGAAAGGTGACCTTTTCATGATATTTATTTATGCCTGGAATATAATCAGCCCCTGTCTGGCCTCGGCGTAGGAGAATAGAGAAACATGCCATGGCTTCGCCAGAACATGCAAAATCGGTCACTTCCGATGATTCCCGTAATACGCAGTATTATTAAAGATATTGACGGTGGAGCATTTATGATCGCGATCCATGTTAGCACCTGCGAGTTCATTAGCATGGGTACGCTAAAGTCTCGAACGCTTGACTCGGTGCTCATTATTCTCCACTCAGATGACCTTGCTTAAGCTGCAGGCTCGTTGGAGCGCATGTCAATTTCTCCCTGGATGCAACCTGCTTGGTGAGACCCCGACCAGGTTGGAGCGGAACTGGCGCAGCACGTCGTGGTGATAGAAATCGCCACTCCCGAGACTGAAACGCTACAATTTGTCTGCAAATGTCTCTCCGGTTTGCCAGCGTTGACTCTCTCCCGCTGTGAGTGAGGGCTAATTCAAACATGTTCCTCAGCTTATCTCTTCGCCGCCTCCCACTCCCGTCTCCTCCCATCTCCTCACGAGCTAATTCAAAGCTAATTTGCAATTCTCAGTGGCAGAAGAATTGATGTCTCATCCTGGTGCTAGGTAACAGAATTATGTGCGTAATAAGGCTTTTAAAAATAAATAAATGGATGTACAAGGGCAAAAAAGAGATGTTTGGAAAGGAGGAAAGCACGAATCCCTCACTCAGCAGAGATGATGTTACAGAATTCCCCTGTAATTCAGGCATTTGTAAATTAAGTTTATCATGCTAATTGGTTCAGTTTGAGGAAAAAAAAATACATTTAACAAAAAAGAAATTAAAAAAGGCAAAAAGATTCTTTTTTTAATTTTTTTATAAATTGTAGCATAAAATTGCAGTTGTATATTAGTACTGCAAATGTGTGTTTCTGCTAACTGGCTTTGTAGTCAAGATGATTTAAGGTCTGAGCAGAGTAAGAAAAGAGGATAAACAATGCTGAAGGTGTTGTGACTCCTACTCTGGCCCCACCTCCTCCTGGGCAATCAGCTCAACCACCACCACCTGGGCCCTCTCCTGCAGCTGCACCCAATCCGCCCAAATGACTCTGCACCCATAAAAGGCCCCTATGCACTCAGGCCAGTGCTTGATCTTACTGATGTTTTTGGCAACACGTCCCGTGGACCCAGCATCTCTCCAGGCTCCCCAGCGACTCCCTGCGTCTTCCAGAGACTCCTCTGCAACCTTCCTAGCCCCTCTTCCTCTGACCTCTTCCTCTTCCCCTTCCTCGGACGGATTTCTCCTATCCTCTGGACACTTGGACTCTCCCACAGACTCTCGCCCCTGGATCTCGAACTTGGTTCGTCTGCCGCATCACGCACCTATAGTTTGTCTCGGCCTCTCTCATTTTGTTTCTTCCCTCCTGGTTTTTTTGCTTCATTAAACCTTCAGAGTTTACTTTTTTAATTCCCGTGTCTGTCTGCCTTCTTTGGGGTTCCGCCACACTTGACCGCCAGTCCTCTCGAGCGTAACAGAAAGATCAAGCCAAGATGAGTCAAGGTGGAACCCCGGGGCAGCCGGGCGACCCTAGGACCCCCACGTTACCCTCCCCCCTCGAAAGAAGAGTGGAGGCCCACTCTGCCCAGCTCTCCTCCCTTCAGTCGGAGTTAACCAAGGCCTTCCCCACAATCCAGGGGGAGATTTCCGAGCTCCAGAGCTCCTCCCAGACCACCTCCAGTACCCTGTCCGCCCTCTCCAACCAGATGTCCGCCATGGCAACCGTTTTGGCTTCCATTATTCAGAAGCTAGGCAGCGACCCCGGTGGGGCTGCTCCATCAGAACCATCTCTCCCGCTTTCTCCCCGAGCCGAGCCCAACCTTGCCAGCCCCCGTGTGTTCGGCGGGGATTTCGACCTGGGCAAGGGGTTCCTCCACCAATGTGAGCTGCTCTTCCGCCATCAGCCCTCCAGATTTGTTTCCGACGAGGCCAAGGTTGGATTTATAACCTCCCTCCTGGCCGACAAGGCATTGAGCTGGGCCATAGCTGCCGTCGACCTGGACCCCCGCCTCTCCTCAGACTACAGCGCCTTTCGACGGGAGTTCAAGGCTGTGTTCGAGCACCCCACCTACGGTGAAGACGCCGCGAGTCGTCTGCTCGCTCTCCAGCAGGGGTCACGGTCAGTTGCGGAGTACACCCTTGAGTTCCGCATCCTGGCTGCAGAGAGCCGCTGGGGCGAGACCGCGCTCCGTAGCGTCTATCGACGGGGCCTGAGTGAGGCAATCAAGGACCTGATTGTGAGAGACCGCCCCTCGTCACTCAACGAGCTGATCACCCTCTCGCTCCAGATGGATGAACGACTACGGGAGCGCCGCCAGGAGCGCGCCCAACGTGCGGGCGGTTCTACCCGCCAACTCTCCCACCGCACTTCCTCTGTCCCTGACTTCTCCCTTACCAGCACTGCCGCCCCGCCTCCTCACATCCTCTTGCAATCCCCAGCTCACTCCTCCCCCAGAGTCGGAGAGGAACCCATGCAGATCGGCCGGTCCCGTCTCTCACGGCAGGAGCGGGAGCAAAGACTCCGAGACCAGTTGTGCCTGTACTGCGGAAACAACGGCCACTTCATCCAAGCCTGCCCCGTCCGACCAAAAGGGCCTGCTCACCAGTAGGGGGAGTACTGGTGAGCCGAGCTGTGATTCCCCAACCCACGGAGCAACACAACCGCCTCTTCCCCGCAACCCTCTCCTGGGATAAGGAGTCTATTCCGGTGAGTGTTCTCATTGACTCTGGGGCTGATGAGTCCCTGATGGACTTTTCTCTCGCGCGTCAAGCTGGCATTCCCCTGGTTCCTCTCGATCGCTCCCTGTCCCCCCAGGCGATCGATGGCCGCTCTCTGGGTAACATCACGCATCGCACCATCCCACTCACCCTAACACTCTCGGGTAATCACATAGAGAGTACACCTTTCCTGGTTTTGCACGCCCCCACCGCTCCACTCGTGTTAGGAAGACCGTGGTTGGAAAGGCACGACCCCCACATCTCATGGACTTCGGGTCGGATCCTGGGGTGGAGCGTGGCCTGTCACGCCAACTGCCTTCGCTCCGCCCCCTCTCCATCCAGTAATCCCAGGCCCGCGCTCACTCCCCCGGATCTCACTGGTGTTCCCCCTATCTACAATGATTTAGCCCCAGTGTTCAGTAAGGACAATGCTCTGTCCCTTCCCCCTCACCGGCCCTATGATTGCCCCATCGACCTCCTCCCCGGGGCTCCCTACCCCACGGGTCGACTTTACAATCTCTCCATCCCAGAGAAGGAGGTGATGCGCAACTACATCACTGAATCCCTTGCCTCTGGGATCATAAGACCATCGTCATCCCCCTTAGCTGCAGGTTTCTTCTTTGTAGCCAAGAAGGATGGCGGCCTGAGGCCCTGCATCGACTTCCGCAAACTTAACAACATCACCGTTAAGAACAAGTACCCTCTTCCCCTTATGAGTTCCACGTTCGAGCCTCTCACTCATGCCCGGGTGTTCACTAAGTTAGACCTCCGCAACGCTTACCACTTGGTGCGGATCAGGAAAGGGGACGAATGGAAGACCGCCTTCAACACACACCTCGGGCACTTCGAATACCTGGTCATGCCCTTCGGCCTCTCCAACGCCCCCGCCGTCTTCCAGGAGTTGGTCAACGATGTGCTCCGGGACATGATCAACGTCTTTGTGGTGGTCTACTTGGACGACATCTTGATCTTCTCCCGCACCATGGAGGAGCACCACCAGCATGTTCGCCTGGTCCTACAACGGCTTTTGGAGAACCGACTATTCATCAAAGCCGAGAAGTGCGTCTTCCACTCCGCCTCAGTGGGGTACCTCGGCTACATCGTGGAGGAGGGGCGGGTGCGCGCAGATCCGGCCAAGATCCAGGCTGTGGTGGAGTGGCCACGCCCCACCGACCGCACTCAGCTTCGCCGGTTCCTTGGGTTCGCCGGGTTCATCCGGCGGTTCATCAAAGGGTTCAGTCAAGTGGCTGCCCCTCTCTCCGCTCTCACCTCCACCTCGCGCCCTTTCGCCTGGACACCGGAGGCTGAGACCGCCTTCTCGGCCCTCAAGGACAGGTTCACGACGGCTCCGGTGCTCGCCCATCCAGACCCCGCTCGGCAGTTCATCGTCGAGGTCGATGCTTCGGACGCGGGCATCGGGGCAGTCCTCTCCCAGCGGTCCGAGGCAGACCAGAAGATTCACCCATGTGCCTACTTTTCCCGCCGTTTTGATCCGGCTGAACGAAATTACGATGTGGGCAACAGGGAACTTCTGGCGGTCTATGGAGCCTTGGTGGAGTGGAGACACTGGCTGGAGGGAGCAAAGCACCCGTTCCTTGTGTGGTCGGACCATAAGAACTTGACCTATGTGAGAACGGCCAAGAGACTCAATCCCAGACAGGGCCGCTGGGCTCTCTTCTTCAGTCGGTTTGATTTCACCCTCACTTTCCGTCCTGGTTCCAAGAATATCCGGGCTGATGCCCTCTCCCGCCAGTTTCCGGAGGAATTCCCCGGCGCCCCCAGGGACCCTGACACCATCGTTCCCCCGGCCCGGGTCATAGGGGTCATCTCCTGGCCGATCGAGACGGCCGTCGAGCAAGCCCAGAGAGACGAGCCAGATCCTGGGAACGGGCCTCAGGGCCGAATGTTCGTGCCTTCCTCCGTCCGGCCGCAGGTGCTAGAGTGGGGCCACTCCAGTTGTTTCGCCTGCCATCCGGGCGTGCGTCGGACGGCGGAGTTTGTGCAGCGGCGCTTCTGGTGGCCCAACCTCCAAGAGGATGTTCGGGAGTTTGTGGGCGCCTGCACGGTCTGTGCCCGCAGCAAGGCCTCCCATCGCTCGCCAGCAGGCCTTCTGCACCCCCTTCCCGTCCCCAGTCGACCCTGGTCTCACGTAGCCCTGGATTTTGTGACGGGCCTCCCCGTCTCGCAGGGGAACGACACCATCCTGACCATTGTGGACCGCTTCTCCAAGGGGGTCCACTTTGTCGCCCTCCCCAAACTCCCTTCTGCTGCAGAAACAGCTGAACTCCTGGTCTCCCACGTGGTACGTCTCCATGGGATCCCCCTTGACGTGGTCTCTGACCGTGGCCCCCAATTCACTTCTAGGGTGTGGCAGGCCTTCTGCAAGGGGATTGGGGCCACGGTCAGCCTGTCCTCTGGGTACCACCCCCAGTCCAACGGACAAGCCGAACGGGCCAACCAGGCTTTGGAGGCGGCCCTGCGCTGCGTGACCACCAGCAATCCTGCCTCCTGGTCCAAGTTCCTGCCGTGGGTGGAATACTCCCTCAACGCCATGGAGAGCTCTGCTACTGGTATGTCCCCCTTTCAATGTTTCCTGGGCTACCAACCCCCTCTGTTCCCCCAGCAGGAGCTGGAGATCGCAGTGCCGTCTACCAGGGCCCATCTCCGCCGATGTAGGCGCATCTGGAAGACTGCCCGCAAAGCCATCTTGCGGGCCACTGAGCAGTCCCGGCGTTCGGCCAACCGGCGAAGGAGGCCGGCCCCTGCTTACCGGCCTGGCCAGAAGGTCTGGCTGTTGGCCCGGGACCTGCCCCTCCAGACCTCGCAGACTTCCTCCAGAAAGCTGAACCCCCGCTACATTGGTCCATACACCATCTGCAGCATCGTCAACCCCTCTGCAGTCCGTTTGGATCTCCCTGCCGCCCTCAAGGTCCACCCGGTCTTCCACGTCTCGCTCATTAAACCCTTCTCCACCAGCCCCCTGTCCCCTCCTGCTCCGACTCCACCTCCCCCACAGGTCCTGTCGGACGGAGAGCCGGTGTGGAGCGTTAACAAGCTGCTGGCGGTCCGCCGACGGGGAAGGGGCTTCCAGTACCTGGTGGATTGGGTGGGTTACGGCCCCGAAGACCGGAGCTGGGTGCCCCCATCCTATCTCGCTGACCCCTCCCTCCTCGAAGACTTCTACCGGGAGCACCCGGATGCTCCTGGGCGGTCGTCCGGTGCCTCCCGTAAGGGGGGGGGTACTGTTGTGACTCCTACTCTGGCCCCACCTCCTCCTGGGCAATCAGCTCAACCACCACCACCTGGGCCCTCTCCTGCAGCTGCACCCAATCCGCCCAAACGACTCTGCACCCATAAAAGGCCCCTATGCACTCAGGCCAGTGCTTGATCTTACTGATGTTTTTGGCAACACGTCCCGTGGACCCAGCATCTCTCCAGGCTCCCCAGCGACTCCCTGCGTCTCCCTGCGTCTTCCAGAGACTCCTCTGCAACCTTCCTAGCCCCTCTTCCTCTGACCTCTTCCTCTTCCCCTTCCTCGGGCGGATTTCTCCTATCCTCTGGACACTTGGACTCTCCCACAGACTCTCGCCCCTGGATCTCGAACTTGGTTCGTCTGCCGCATCACGCACCTATAGTTTGTCTCGGCCTCTCTCATTTTGTTTCTTCCCTCCTGGTTTTTTTTGCTTCATTAAACCTTCAGAGTTTACTTTTTTAATTCCCGTGTCTGTCTGCCTTCTTTGGGGTTCCGCCACACTTGACCGCCAGTCCTCTCGAGCGTAACAGAAGGTCTGAAATATGAACAGCAATCTCATTCCAACTCAGAGATAAAAGCATGTCCTTCAGTAAGATACAGCAAGATGGAAACGCACGAAGCATCCTGAGGTGTCACAAGCACACTGAGGTTTATATTATGTAATCCACTGAAGTCATATATATATATTTATTTTTTTTTTTTTTGGGGGGGGGGGGTTCCCCCATTCCACAGATTTATATTGTCAACATATTTCTTTCTACGTTCTGTCCAGATCCAGGGATCTGGAAACTCCCTCCAGTAGTTGATCTTTTGTCACACATCTAAACTACCAGAATTATTCACCAGATCACAAAATTTGGGGGGTGGGGGGGAAGGTTTCCTACTTAAATCATTTTTCCTCCCAGTATTTGATGTTGTCCGTAACTACAAGAGTGCCATAATAGTACAGTCATTTATCATAAAAGGCATGATGGTTACAAAACACAACTACACACAACAATCTCCGAACGACTTTTCTTCTTTTTTTATTTTTTTTTTAAAAAGCATTTTAAAATCTTTCATTTAAAAACAACATTGCATCGGACTCTGTGGACACAACATTTCCATCAGACAGCTTCTTCATGGCTGAATAGCTGAAAGTGGTTCCTCGCGACCTCTGATGCAGGTCTGCACAACAAGGTCAGTGGCACCAATGCAACCGAGCCGTGCACGTGTTGGGGAATGGAACCAGAATGGGCGCCCTGGTCTCTGGGTTAGCTTTCTGACTGGAATGGCTCCTGCTAAGATGGCATCTGTTTGCAAACCAGCTCTCAGGTAATAACAGTAAAAGCCCCCCCACCTGCTGTGTATGAACAACTGCCCCCCCCCCCCCACACACACACAGGACGTGTTTATCTTGCAGGTAAGCACCAGCATCTGGCCTGGGGCTTCACAGGGCTTTAATTGTGTGACATGTGAGCTTTCAGGCCCAAATCAAATATCTGACCTTTCTTTTGACCCATGATTGAATCTGAACATAAACATGTGGAATAATCCCAGTTAACCCCCCCCCCCCCCCTCAGTGTGATGAAGTTCCCCCTGCTTGAAAATTTAGAACAGCAAGCCCCTCTGGGCAGGAGAAAGAACTTTAAGATTATAAAGGCTGTTTGTTGTTGGCTGAAGATTCAAAGACAACTTGTATTGAGACACAATGGTGTCTATCTGGAGGGGGTTTTATATGACAGACAGACAGACAGACAGACAGACAGACAGACAGACAGCTCGACTCAGAACAAGGGTGAAGGATGCTCTGTGGCAGCCTGGCTCATGCTCCCTTACAAATAATTCCATGATGCTCATGTAAAAGATGGAAAAACACCCACAATTTTGGGTTGATACCATGAAATGAGAAACAGAAAGAGGCAAAACCAGCAACTAGCTAGCTAGATCTATTGTTTGTGTCTAGAATACTGGAACCAGATACATTTCACTGGTTCCAGTATCTGGAATGTTCTTTATTGTGGAATTAAATGAAGCTGCTTTTATTAGAGCCACCATTTCAGGTAGGGGATGTAAGCTAGCTGGTGAGTTAATATCCCATTTCTTCCCACCCTGCTGTGCGCTGCTGTCTCTGGGTCTCCGACTAGGGGGAAGGGATCAATACTGTCTCCATGCCCAGGATAGGTCAATATCTGTCGCAGGTTCTTTTTTCTCTGAGCACTCACGTGTTGCTAATATAGCAGAACAGTGGGAGGGTGGTCAAAACATTTCCACACCGCTGGATTATTAGGAGGAGAAACGGTTGGGAGTAATGTCAGTTTCATCACTTAACAATTTAGTTCTAAGGTTTGTGTTTGGAGCGTTTGGGTTTTTCCACTTTCAACTGCCACCACCATCCACCAGTTAATGAAATCGGCAGAAGATACGTCTGAAACTTTCAAACAGATCACACGTTCTCGGCTGATAACTGGGAACGTAAACTAGCCCACATTTAAATATCCTCATGTCCGTTTCCAGCAAATTGGATTTTCACCAGTAAAAGGATTCACATGTTTGTGTCAGACACATACATCTATGCGTGTGTGTGTGTGTGTGTGTGTGTGTGTGGGAGAGGGAGAGAGCGAGTGTAGGTTTTCTGCACTTAAGATAACAGGTCAAGCTACAGGCTAAACTGTCATCCTGGGTTACAGCGTACACCACACGTGATGGGAGTCTGAGACCAGACGTGTCCTGGAAGCACGCTACAACCTCCAACGCATCTGTTGTTCCTCCAAACATGGGCGAGGACTTCCAAGGGCTGAAGTGTGCAGAGGTTTAAAGTTGGCTTTTTTTTTTTTAAAAGACACGTCTATGGGACAAAGTTTGCTGGTGTAAAAGGCGTCTGAATGGGACCAATAATGCTTTTCTGTCACGACGTCGGGGAGGGGTCAGGGTTGAGCCTGGAAACAGCGGCTGATATCATGCTGATTGTTCCTAGAATGTTGGAAGGGAAACCTCTGAATCCACTGACCAAATGTAAATGAAAACCTTTTGATATCGATGATGGTTTATTATAATGGCGGTAGGGAAAGTTCGCTAAAGCAAATCAATTAGGCAGACAACAGAAAGTCCTGGTGATCTGTATTTCTATCAGCCAGTCAGAGACATAAAGACTGCCCTGCCCCCCCCCCCCCCCCCCCCCCCCCACTCACATCTGTATGCCTCCAGGCCCTGCTTTCAACCCAGAATCAATGTTACTCCACTTAGAAGTAAATTGAAACAGTTTTTCCATCGAGTTCCCGCCATTTTAATTTTCACCTGAAGGGGTCAGACAGAGGACACTTTAGTGATGATGAAAGACATTTTCCCATTTTCACAGCTTGGTCACGCTTTGACACATCATTATCCCATTGAGTTAATACATGGTTTCCCCTCTGCCTCGCCCGGCCTCCCTCACCCATCAACACACAAACACACGCACGCACACACACCTCCGTGTGCATCTACCTGTAGATCCCTGCATGCTTTTTCACAATTCACCTCTGAACCACCCACAACGATGCATTCCTTTCAAATCTCTTTATGCTCTCTATCCATTACTTGTCCCATCTACCCTCCCTAGTTTTTTTGCAATCTCTTTCTCCTCAAACAATTCTCACACTTTTAATGCGCTCCATCCATCTCAGCACTCATTGCCTTTTCTTTTATATCATCCTCTCTCTTTATCATTCCTGCTCCGCACATTCTGTAAATCCCCGAGGCGATGCCAACTCACCACTCCACTCTCAGCTACATGCACGCTAGCACACGCCAGGCAGCGCAAATGATAAAAGGAATGTTAAATGTTTCAGAAGAAATGCTGCTTGTGCTCAGAAAAACCTAATTTTACTTGATTTCCATGCTTGGGTAAAAGAGGTTTAAGATATGCCTTCGTCAACATGCAGGATTAAAGGTGGGAGGTGTTCTCTCGGCTCAAAACGGGACCTGCTTCCATTTCACACATTTCTGAAGGAGATGATCTGTGTCCAAGAAGTGGATCTAATTCCAAGTGCTTTCATTTTTGTTTTAATTTCACATGTATTGAGCACAAACAGATTTCATTTAAACTCTTGGATCAAACGATTCTGACATTTTCTGACTCAAAAGCCTGATTCCTGGAGTGAGAAGAGTGGCCGTTTCTGTAGTCCAGAATATGTCTAAGCAAGTTCCAGAAAAAGTCCGGACATGTTATTTAGCAGGACACAGGGAGGGACAGTGGGTGGACCGTACAGGAGGCTGGTTTCAGGAGGCTGGTTTCAGGAGGCTGGTTTCAGCACCACGGACAGCTGCTGCGTGGCCACAGGAACTGTCCATGGTGCTGAAAGCAGCCTCCTTCAGCCTCAGGCCGAGTGCTAACCATTGTGTAAGAGGGCAGCTCATATCATATCATAGTAACATAGGTGTCAATATTTCCCCTGGCTGCAGAACACACAGGCTCTTTGCTTGGGCAATTCAAAACTAAACTAACATCAGACCTCCAGGTATCTTTGCACTTAAAGTGAGTTTGTGTTTTGGATATTATTAAACTTGTTAGGTGTCCTTATGAAGATTATCAGTGACGCCGATACATTAATACATACAGGTTTACTTTTAATTCAGTTAGAGGGACCAGGGTGGATCCATGGTCTTAAATATCCATTACATCTTAATTAATCTCAAACAGTAGTTAAAAGAGCCCAAGAGCAAAAGCCGACACGCAGCCATGGCCCTTTTACTCATTGGGCTGGTCTTTGAGGATGAAAGAACAAAGTGGAGGACAACAGTTTGGTCAGCATTGTTTGTGCTTCCTGTTCTGTGTTGGAGTGTGTGTGTGTGTGTGTGTGTGTGTGTGTGTGTGTGTGTGTGTGTGTGTGTGTGTCTGGCAACATAACACCAGAAGAGTTTTACAAGAGCACATGATCTCTAGAGCAAAATAACGAAGCATTTTCACAGAAGTATTTTCTGTTCTCCAAAAAAAACAGGCCACTGACCTCACCTTTCCTTTGTGTAATATATAACCAATTAAAAAAAACAAATCAACAATATTCATAATATTCACTAAAATTTCTCCAAAAGAAACAGCAAACTTCCATCATACCCATCCCTTATTTAAAGCCATGATTTAAGCTTGTGGCTCTCTAGAGTTTCCTTATGTTAACCTTTGTTTTAAAGTGTAGCAGTATTTTCTCCAGCTTCTCCAGTTCTGCTGGAGTGAGTGATTTTGAGGACCTATTTGAGCAAGAGTGGGAAGAAAATGTGGGAATAAATTATAAGCAATTTTGTCAGAAGTTATCTTTTTATATATACACAGTGCTGAGATTCTGCAAGTCACCCAATTAAATTTTTGGTATTTGGTTGTCAGGCTGTCCAAGCGCATCCAGGGAAGTGAAGTGAAGACCATCATCTGTACCTATGAGTGCTCCTAGTGAACTAATGACAATAATCACAATCTGATTATTAATAATGGATCATACAAATAATGGCGGCAATAACAATAGTTATAATAATAATGTTCTACCAAAAGTTAGTTTCTAAAGGAAGAATAAAATTGATGTAGCTGATGAGTTCCACCCCAGTCAAATTTCTGCTCGAGCAACCCAACAAGTATAGTGAAGCAATTTTCTTTTTCTTGAGAGAGAGATTTATATGGCCTCATCTGTCAGTACCTGTCCTTGATGGCCCACTCCCATTTTAATGACAGGAAGGGATGTGGGGTGTATAGGATGAGGGAGTGCTTCTGCAGAAGCTCCTGGGATAACTAAATCAAGCTTTAAAATGTAAATATACCATAAAACAATATTGAGCTCCACTGGTTTTAATTGATGCCTGTCCTGAATGCTCGATGAGGCTGTTAATTTTGACTGATGGATCGCTCGAGCCTCATAATCACTGGCAGCAGGCCTGGGCACGGAGGCTGTCATCATCTTACGGCCCGGACAGGCAGGAATTTAGCAGGAACGTTTTATGTTGGGAAACCAAATAAGAGTTGAGCAAATGCTGAACGTGCCAGTGATCTGCGATCGCGTCTCACTCCGGCAACAGCTGCGGAGCCACGTGCCCTGAAGGTTGGCGTGCAGGTTTCTCAGGTTCTCTCAAGTGTCAGCTGGTGGCTGTGGAAAACCTGCCGCAACCACCTCCTCCACCGTGTCTATGTTTAACTGCACACAGCCTGGACCACAGCACGCCGGGTCCTCGGGTAAGAAGAGGAAAATTCTGGATCCTAGCACCAGTTTTTCTTAGCAGCTCCACAAAGCAGTGGTTGATAGATTTAGCTACACATTTGTGTTGCAAAACATTTTTACAGCAATTCCTCTGTATTAAAGTGACCTATTAACAAAGTATTAATACTGTCCTAATTTCTCAGATGCCACCACTTGAGCTCTTACTGGCAATGATGAGCATAAACTCATAATAATACAATATCAATTGGCAACAGTGTGATGTAGCCTTCAACATTGCTTTAGTGGCACCTTTCACTTAAAGGTTGCAGTTAAGCCTACATTACTGCTGTCCTGGTACACCTGGGGACATATTTTGTAAATCACCTGGTTTTAAATTGACCTTACCTATGGATGTTTTTCTGTCCTTGTAGTCTCACGTGAACGTTCCGTGTTGTCTGTTTTTCTGTACAAATCCCCTTCTGGTGATATTTAGGTGAAGATTGGAAAATTGGCTGCAGCCTGTGGATTTCCCGCCAAAAATCACATGTGACACCCAAGAAAGACAGGCATTGGCTTTCTCTCGTGCCCGGACGGCCAACCAGGATGCAGGAGACACTTTAAAGCCTCCAGTTGGGGCCTTGGAGGAGTGGTTGTGTTGTTCCACTGTGCTGGTTCAATGGCAGTTGTTAGTTGGCCGTTTAAAGAAAGGTTTGTGTTTGTGGTGGGAGGTTTTGCACTGAAGTATCTTTTTTTTTTCTGCAGGTAACAAAGTTAAACCTAAAAACCACCACAATTTTTCAGTGTTTGCTGAATGTCCTTGAGATTCATGTCTTTTTAATAAAATGGTCAATGGTTGAAAACAGTGAACTAAACCAAACTGAAAACCGTGACCGTCCCCAAAAACCCACCAGAACATTGTGGCCATCGTTCATTCTGGAGGAGGGAGGCTGCGACGCCCAAACAAGGGTTCATCTTTACTAATTATTCACAGTTAATTAAGTTGAAGCAAAACCAATCAGAACGGATACACCTGTCTAATTATATACAAGTCAAACTGTGAGGGGCTGGATCCAGAAAGGTGAGGGATGAAAGTCTCAAGGCAGGAGTCCTGCGCTGGAAACCTGTTTAATTAAACAAGGAAGATGTTAATTAAGCACATCATGGATGACTGGCATTGACCCCTCCTGACCACAGTTGATGAGCCTCTTCTGAGCTCTGTATGGAAACCAGAAGCCAACACGCTAAAGACAAAATATTACTAAAATGCGGGATTTAGAATCAAAGGGTCCACATTTTAACTAACTGTAGACTAGTGATGATGATGGTGAACTCTTTCTCCCAGTAATAAAATTAGTGAATAAATAGCTAAGATTCATTGTCATAATATAATAAATGTATCCTTCTTACAGTCATAATTTTCTATCAGCTCTGTTTTTTTTCTTCTGTTTTCTATATAAATCTCTAGGCTGCAAAATTAGCTTTTGCACTTTGATAGCACTCTGACTGGCTTTCCCTTATTTCAGAGACAGAAAGTGTTTCCCCCATGTCTACCTACCTGAGGTAGACCAAAACAGCTCTCCCCAAAGTGAAAGAACTCAAGTCGAGCTGTTCAGTTCTACCAGCTCGAGTAAAAACCAGGTCATCACACATGAAGCGCTGAATTAAAATCCCATGTCACACATTGTTATTTGTCTCCCCCCCCCCCTGCTGGCATGCTGAGCCGTTTGTGTCCAACCCTCTGAACTGCACGTTGCGACGGCTCTTTTTAGTCTTTCAACCCAAGGCATCGCAGGCAATAAATAGCCCCACTTTGTCCATCATTGCATGGTCCAAAGGGAGGCTGAATCCTGGGACTCTTCTCCCACTGGCACTCATGTTGGCATATTTAGACTTCCTGGGAGTCGTTGCCTGTGGGCTTCTGATAGAGTTGCTCCGGTACTGTAAAAGAGCCGATGGAAATCAACTGGAAATCAACCTCCTCAACTTCTCTCTCCCTCTCTCTCTTTAAACTCCAGATGGTGCTGCCATTTGCTTCCCCTTGTTTTATTTTTTGCTTTTCTGGCACGTAGGCAGCTGGCACAGAGTGGAAGGAAGGTGGGAAAGGAGAGACACTTCAGCCCCTTCACGAAGCTGCTATAGGATGGAGCGAAATCAGCCGTCATGGCAGGATGTCAGAACACTCTGCAGGGTACCTGCGTTAGTGTTACTGATGTAACACCAGGAAAGAGCTGCGGCTGCCACTGAGAGCTTCCCAGCAAGGGCCAACAAATTATTATATCAATATCTCTGCACTGTCTCCCCTCCACTGACATCTGTATTAAAGCTCTTATTTGACAGCTAATATGTAAAATTTGCATTCAACAGTGTCTCCTTAACCTATTTCTTAAGTACTATAAATATTTAATGCAGTATATTCAAGATATACTTGCATGCTAAAGCTGTCTAGTTTTTTTGTTGGCATTTAAAGAAAAGCATTCTTTGAAAGAAGAATATTTGACAAAATCTCTGGAGAGGTGGCCCAAACCTTTGTTCAGTGTCGTTGGAAATGACCAAATCGAATGTAACCGATCAAACTCAAAGCCATATTAGCATATGGCTAATATGGCTAATATGCTGCTAATTCTTGCATAAATGTAACTTTTCCTTGTGCCGTGTGTTTTTTTCATTGTTGTTAGCACCATTGAGCTGATATTCACTGAAAAGGAGTCGACTCATGAAAGGTAGCATCCAAACAGTACCATATTCATTAACTATGTCAAACACATTTAACTTGACTTTTCATATATGACTTAGAAAAAAAAACCCCATCACTTCCAACTTTTAGAAGGACGGTTTCTGGAAAGGTGCCAGAGCAGAATAATACATCATTACTGCTGCTTTACTGTATATCCCCCCGTATATCCCCTGCATACACCCCCCCCCCCCCCCCCCTCTTCCCCCTCACATGTTTCAGTGTGTCAGAAGCGTGTTTGTTTGGCGTTGTTTTGATCGCCTGTGCTTGTGTGTTTGGGCTGTGCTGGCTGGGCGGCGAGCATGCCTGGTGCAGAGCTGATGGCGTGCCAAGTGCTCCCTATGGGTCGGCTGTGCCTTCCACTCTGCTCAGCCACCGTGAACGCAGAGCCGACAGACTGCTGCAGGGGGAACACCACTTCCTCCGTCCTTCCCCTCCTCTGTCAGACACACACACACACACACACACACACACACACACTGCACATCATTGTTTCTGTGCCGCATCTCCATTTATCTGCCACTTTCTCCCTTTTCCTTCAAACTTCAGATTTTCTCGATGTTGAACAAAATTCTTACTTTTATTTTAGTCTGATTGTTTTTGTCCTCTTAGTTTTTTGAAGTACCCATTGAAATATTTACCTTAACTAAATATATTGATTCTCCACTGATACAAAAGCAGAAGATCTGTAGTTTCACTCATAAAGTTTCAAATGCTTTTTTAAAATATGTCCTCAAAGCTTTTAGTCCATATCTATTAGACACAAAGCACATTTGAAAAAATGAATAGGAACAAATATAGATAGATTACAAAATAAATTAAACACTAAGACCAATTTTGCAGTTAAAAGTTTGCTGGTTGCCATTTTATTTATCACTATTTTACCAATTTATAAACTCACAATACAGTAAAAATACTCATACAGTATATTTTTAAGATTTGGTTCCTGAATATCCCAATGCGACATTTGTATTGTAACTGAAAACATGACTTTTAAACAACTGGATATGACAAAGGGTTCAAGAATTATTAAACACTGTCTGATAATGAGTATTTTGGGCCACCAGCAGCCATTTCGGCCTTTGAGCTTTAGCAAAGAATAGAAGTCTCCCACTGAGATAATTACGACCCAGCAATCATTGCTCCAGTTTCATGTTCTGATGCATCTCATGGTAACAAAGGAATTTCCCAGATCCGCTATTCAATAAGGGTCAGTGGAAACCCCTGCTTTGGCTGTGCACCTACTGTTCATTAACATTTAGCTCTAATTACCAGCCTCATTAAAGCCTCAAATCAGCAGCAGAATTCCTTGGGCCCCATCGCTGTCCTTTAATCATTAACCAAATGGAGCATCTCAAGTCGGGAGTAAGTGATTGCTGTTGAGATGTACTGTAACAGCTCGAAATGTCACTCAGCTGCTCTGTCAGGAAGAGCAAAAGAGCAGAAGGCCTGGAAGAAACGCTCCTCCGCTTTCATGTCCGTATGGAGGTCAGCTCTTCCCCCAAACAGCGCGTCTGCTATTCTAGTTTGGAGCACTTTCTAAAACCGCATCTTCTGAAGGTCGGCAGCATTTACATGCACTCACCAAAGGCTGACGGTTCACTTGCCCGTTTATAGCGAGCCTTGCTTTCCCACCCCGATATCACATCCCTGACCGCACACGCGATACATTCACGCCTTCTCTCTTCGTGGTATTGACTCGTGCATACTTCAGCAGATGTGCACGTGTGAATAGCGCACCAGAGAATGCACGCATTGACAAACAAAGACTGCTGCTTTGTGTTCGGGGAGGTCAAGATTAAATGAGGCTTTCATTGGTTGATCCTTCCAGGTCACGACCTTGAATAGCTAATGTGGAATTAATTGATTGGTTGATACTTTAGAGAGGATCTCCAGTATTCAGCGCTTCCTCGGGGGATAAATAATTGAAGTTTGAGACAGGGATAAACATGCAGCACAGGCACGGCACCACTGAAAGAAAGGGTCTTCGCTGTTTGGCTATTGAGACAAATATCTCAATAGATGCAGGTTTATATCTAAACACCCAAATAAATATGATTCCTATTAACGTCTGCAACAGGAAAACCTGAGTCAGAGATCAGCTCTAATGTCCGTGATAACATCATCTCATCAAATAATTGGGGTAAATTGAATCAAAATGGTCACCTTGTTTGCTCAGGAAATGCTTTGCAGCAAGCTTTACAGATATTGATCTCATCCTCAATATTCCTGTTTTCCAAACCTCACAAAAGAGCAAGAACACGCCAACAGTGTTTGGATGTGGCCTCAGATATCATTACAATCCAAACAAGCATTCAAAAATGATGCAGGGAAAATATCGAGCGACTCTGCATCACATACGGAAGAAATCCCCCAGAAGTCTAAAACTGGATTTTAAGGATGCTCTGATTCTGAAGAACGTTATCAGCGTGAGGGCAAAAGGTTTCAGAGTGTGTAGGTGTTTTCCTAAAATGTGGCAGGAGACAGAAATAATGTACGAAAATACCTGCACTCATCTCCAAAAAAAATGACTCTTTCCACCTCCACACTTCTATTTCTATTAGTCTCTCCAAGTCTTAACCCTCCACATTTCATGCCTGTTGTCTTCCTTTATTTGCTTGACAAGACAACGGATAATAACCCTGGAATAGCACAGAGACCAGCAAATGAGAGTAATCAAGCTATCTTGTCCTGGTGGCGTTCAGGTTCACTCATCAAACCCTAATTATCACCCAGGAAACCAATGTTCCGCTTTAATTGTTCTGATGAATGAAATATTAGAGAGAGGAGTCCGGTTGCAGCCGAGTGGAATAACGGCTTTCAGCCATAAAACACAGCAGTGCACGAGGAGGAGGAGGAGAGGGAGTGAAGGTGACTCGGGAGAAGGAGTCACAGTGTGAGATAGCGAAAATAATGAATAAATAGAGTTCAGCATGACGGATGTGGGAAAGGATAGAGGAGGGAAATCAGAGGATAAACGGATGTCTGGAAGACACGGAGAAATGACGGCGGCGGTGTGCAGAAATGTTAACCACGACTCCGACTGAGAAGGTTTAAGTGTGGTCTAATTGTTTCAAGATAGCGCATGAGGAGGCGTCTAGTCCGTAATCAAGACAGATTACACCCACTGGTGTTTAATATGGATCCCAGTGGGATTATTTTACTGGGGGAAAAGACCTATAATATAGGAACCCGGTCCCTGAACAGTTCCACGCAAGGTTCCTTTGATCAGTAACCAAGTATGAACAGGCAATATCGCAGTCTGGCTTAAAGGGATTTGTCTCCGTCCTGAAAGTCATTTGCCTTTAAATCAAGCAGTCATCCTCCAAATGCACAGACACTGGAGGTGCTCATCAGACGTGTCTTCAGTGCTGTCCACTCGTCCACAGTGTTTTTGTAGTCAATGAGGCTTCGCTTTAAGGTTCTCCAGGCACCAAACATTCAACATTATGTTCTCCATCTCTAGAGTTCCCTTTTCCTCACTCTCCAGAACCTCATCTTCTTCTCCTGTAGAGTTGCTGAGTTGCCTCTGGTAACCACTGTTCAGAGAGCTTGTAGAAGCTCTCGTCTTGTCCATGCTCTTGTCCATTCTGCTCCCCTTACAGTTCTTGTTCTTCCCTTCTCACTTCCCCAGAGTTACTTACTGAAACTGAGTTCTTTTGTAGGTTCTTAATTTGTTTGTCAAGCTGCCTGCACTTGTCTGGGTGTAGAGCTTCATGGTTCTGCTTATTCTGCTGAACTGCTTCGTAACATCGATCGGTGTTCCTCCTCCGTCTCCTTTGGTTGGCCTCTGGTAGCTCTTTAGGTTCCTGGATGCCAAAGTGAAGTCTCTCCAATGGAACTCACAGTCTGTGTACATGTAACACATTTATTGCTTTAATATCAAAACATGCTATGAAGGTGGAGTTCTAACTAGGTTTAACAATAAATGAATAAATATCGGTAGAAACGTAATTATTACCTCCAACTCAGAAGCAGGCAACAAAGAAACAAGGCTGGCGTTGATGTTCACCCATGAAACTTACATTTTAATAACAATTTGAGTCATGTTGTTTGAATAAATAAAAGCGTGAATAAATAGTTTTGTAATGTTGCCAGTTTAAGATTTGAATTCACGCCTGTCCTCTAAAGTGTGACGTACGTTCCAAACAACACAAACTCGTACGTATCGGGTCTTTTTGCATTGTTATCAGTCCAATTTGGATGTAAATCCTCGTCTTCGCTGACAATTCAGAGCCACACGCGAGACAGTTTGAGATGGTTTAATTAGGCTCCACCGCAGCACGCATGAATGGCAACGAGATGAGGCTGCAGCGACGACGCCGCTCGGAGAAAACGACTAAAGAGTTACTTGAAGGGGGCTTGATTGCGTGACTGGCCTGAATATGGATGTCCACGGTAAATTATGGAGCAGATGTAACAAGTCCTGTAAAACTATTCTCCAATGTACATTATTAATCCCTTCTAAATACATAATGTCTTATTCACGTGCAGCCTGTGTCGCTGAAGTCAACATCAAACCTACACTTTTAGATTTTCCCGGTTTCCACTGAGCCAACGGGAGAACGCGGCTCCAGCAGTTTCTATTAGAGCCGTACGAGATGGTGGCTGAGATTCTTTTAAACTCACTGAAACCTTTGTGGAGGATTGACCATGCTGGCCCTGCACTGCTTCCTGCACTCATTAGAAGAAAAGAAGGAGCGATTATGTGGCTGCTGGCTGGTAATAAATCATTTCTAAATGCATATCCAAACTATTAAACTAACAAGGTGGTCAGCAGCCAGGTAGACTTCAAACAACACAGTTTACCGAAGGAGCGCTAGCTGTGAGGCGAATGCTAAACGGGGGGAGAAGAGAAAACGAGGGGCGGCTACAAATTGAACATTTCCCTCATCTGATGTTTTCGTGTCCTTGGGGCTGCATATAGTTTTAGTTAACGCAACACAAAAGGGAAAGGTGAAAGAATAGAGCGCGTGTTGATCATGCCTGTGGGCAGGAGTCTCCCCCAAATGCAGCTGTGTGTCATAAATAATGCACATTAAATGCTCCGTTATTAGAGCAGCGCCGATCGGGCTTTACCTCTCGCACGGTGTTAAAAACACATTCAGCATCTCTCTCTGTGACTGTGAGTAAATGTCATGATTCAAAAGGTGTCATCCCATCATACTGGTGCTCTTTAAATAAATGTGTTGAACATGTGTTTCAAATCACTTCACACCTCCACTCAAAAGCTGTAAATGTCCATAACTAACGTTATAAAAACCTTATAAAGAGAGCAGAGCAGCAAAGAAGCTCCATCCATCATGGAATGGGCATAAAATGTAAAATAAACTCAAGAATGAATGTTAACATTTGTTAAAACCACTGAAAACACTACAAACTGCAACTGAGGTACAGCAGAATTCCAAGCTTGTTTCAGTTGAGGGCAACAAGTCCTTGCCTCTTATCTGAAGTCCAGCTGTGTTGGTTGGTTCTATCAGTGGGCTGTTATCTTGGTGCCCCTTTAGACCTCGGCACCGTGTGAGCTACCTGGGCCTTATCAGCAGCATCCTCCCAGTGAAGGATCCATGGCCGCCGGGCCTTTGCTGGCCCTGCATCGACCTCTCCTTGGTTCTCCTCTCCCAGCTTTCTTGCCCTGCCTGTTCTCAGTTTCTCACCAGATTTCGCCCCTGTTTTCTTCTGCCTGTGTGCGGATGACATCAGCTTCACTTCTGTGACACACCCAAGTCTGAGGGTCTGGCACACAAAGGACCAGTGCCGTCCCCAGGAGGGGCTGAACCTTAATGTGGTCCATGTATCCTGATATTATTCATCAGTTTGTGTTTTATTAATCAAAAAAGTGAACAAAAGCATTTATGATTTAATGATGGCAGCCGTAAACTTCAGATATGCTGCAGTTCTCCAAAAAATTACTTTCTGAGGTTTGATACACTCTGGCCACTGAATATAAAAACTAAATAGTATAAAATAATAATAATAAATAATATAAAAACTACAGTCACAGAAGGTTCAAATGTAGGATAAAGCAGCAAATGTTAATCTATTTAAATATCTTTGTCCTCCTGTGAATATGTTCGTGTCATTTGCTTTAAAATCTAATGGTTTAAGGCTGACAGCAACAATCTGGCTGCCTGCTTCTCCAGGCTGCTGACTGTAATATTGATATTCATAGTGAGCTGCACCCAGCATCCAGCACATACCAGCCAACCAATTATTCCATAACAATGGAGAACATGCATATTAAAAATGTCAACTTACAAAAATAGTGAATGTGTTCAGTGCAGGCCTGGAAAAAAAAGAAATAACAACTGAGTAAATAAGATTAAATTGACTAAAATCAGATGTGGGCCCTACAGAGACATTTGAATATATTCATGTAAATCTGCAGGATACGATATATTTTGTGTTATTACAATGAAACAGAAAGTAATAAAGGTGGAGGACAATCTTAGTAGCGGAGAATATAATGTGTTGACACTGTAAATGTGTTTCAGTGAGCATGGATGGAGGATTAAGTCTGACACATGTTCACTTTCCCATTATAGGACCATATAAACAGAGATAAATATTTCATATAAAAACTGTGAGTCAAAAGCAAAGATGAAGGAGGATAATTGGATGCTTAAGTCATAATTACTGCTTGCTTCCATGTCAACAGCCAGAGAGCAAAAGCATTAATTACAAAGAAAACTCTCATCCCTAATCTAAACCCCCAGTTCAACAGTCGCCCAAACACAAACTGAGTACAGCCCAACATCCATATTCATGGAAGGCGACAGGCAAATGAAAGGGCATCGGGACCCTTGAAGACCTCACACTGTGACAAAGTAACCCACCCTCCAACAAATTATTAAAAAAAGGACATTGTTTTGCAACTTAATTTGTTGTGACTCGCACTAATTGACAGGCCTGAGCGGCTGCAGAAAGATGGGCTAACGCTAGCTGAGGTAGCCGCTCGCCTGCTGCAGAGAAGCTGGTGGCGCCACAGTGGCAGTAATTATTGGACTATGGAAGGTGACAGCAGCACTAATGGGTGTTGACAGCCACACCCCCAAGGCTGCTTGTTCTAATAGCACAAACATCAGGCTCAGAATTTTTTTTCTCTCTCTCTGTCTCAAACAGAAACACTGATGTAATAACCAGCACATTTATTTCAGGAATGAGCCTTTCCAACCGTGCAGAAATTGAATAGTTGCTATGCCGTAGAAGGCAGATGTTCGGTGGAGATGGACCTCGGTCCTGCTGTTTCTGATGTCTTTCTGCTTCTCTACAGCTCTGAAGAACCGACAGCCTGTCCCCCAGGGAGCGTCCCTTCCACAAAATGGAGGATCCACCCCACTGTGAAGAGATTTAAAGATCGTCTGTTACAGTTGACTAGCAGGTAACCTGTCTCCTCCTCGGTGATATTTGCTCTTCAGGAGGCTGATTTCTCTGTAATCTACAGTAGGTTCAGGCCTACCAGCCTCTGGAGCAACCCTTGGGTGTGTTTTAGGGAGGTTTTTTTTCAGATCTGTCCTGTTTAACACATCCGCCCACAAAATTCATTTGAAACCCATTAATTAAAGTGGATTCCCAAAAAACAAATGATCTCGCAAAGCAAACTGCTTTTTTGTGCCGTGTTTTTACCTGCATTATTTGACAAGCTTTGATTTTATTGCTAATTTAAAAAAAAAAAAAAATTGACTTAAATTAGCAGAATGGTTGGAAAAGTCAAATACACATATGTGACTCGTTATAATGTTCTTTATTCAAACCACCCAACTGTATTTCACATAAATGAAACTTAACTTCTTTGGCATTTATATTTATATCACCTGAATGACGACCATGCGGATGCATTAATAAACACAATTTGTTCTGAACAGTCCTGAAATCCTCACTGAGCTCCACAGAAACGAAGCCACCGTCACCCTCAGAATTAAACTGGGAGCAGAAGAACCTCTTCCCGTTCCCTTACAAGTGTGTCCAGAGAACACAGCCCAGAGGACAGAACGTTCCCACAGCCCGACAGGAGAGTTCTGTAATCACGCGTTCTCCCTCAGCAAAACAAGAGACCCCAACGCAGAAAACAAGCACCCTCATTTGCTTGATCACTATATTGTGGCAACTTATCTGCTTCTAATTTGGAAATAATGAATTATATTAGAAGCAAATCCTGTTGCCTCGTAATTAGTGGCTGAGGGACCAGGTTTGTCATTTATGAGGCGATCGAGAACGGAGTAATTACACTGTATAAATCAATTAGAGCTCTCCAAACATGTACAGCGTGTTTTCCAAAACAGATTAAATGGTGTTTGGGATAAAGACAGACTCTGACCAGCACGCTGTGAAGTGGGAAATTAGGAACAAGGAGAGGGAGGTGAAGGAAGTCAAACGTGTGGGAGGAGAAGGGCAGGATCCAAACCCACCAACGTTGGGTCCCATCTGCAGAGGGGGGGCGCAAAGATGCTGCGTACCTGCAATACTAAGCGAAACTTTCTAAACACTTCCTGCTGGAGTGTTTTAACCTGGTAATCCACACTAGCGCTCACATCCAGGCTATGCATATTAATTGATCTTCTCTCTCTCTCTCTTAATAAATAAATAAATAAATAAATAAATAAATAAATAAATAAATAAATAACAGTGGCCTGATCTGGGCTGGACATTACATAAGGACCCTCCTCCTGCGAGGGGGGGGGGGGGTTATGAAAGAGGGATTCTGAAATGGAACAAATGAAGGGGAAACCTGTGATGGTCAGACAAGATGTTTCACATTGTGTCTCTATCTCCCCTTTATTTATTTACATATACAGTCACACGTGGGACGTACGACACAGTTGTGTACAGCAGACGCCATGAAGGCTGTCAGGGGGATCATTTTAGAGAGCTCACCACAGCCGGGAGGTACGATTGTCTGAGCCACTGACCATCGAATGTGACATCTATGCACAGTTATACTGTACACACTCTCTCTCTCTCACACACACTCTCTCTCTCTCACACACACTCTCTCACACACTCTCTCGCTCTCACACACACTCTCTCACACACTCTCTCTCTCTCACACACACTCTCTCACACACTCTCTCTCTCTCACACACACTCTCTCTCTCACACACACTCTCTCTCTCACACACACACTCTCTCACACACACACTCTCTCTCACACACACACACTCTCTCTCTCTCTCACACACACTCTCTCTCTCTCTCACACACACTCTCTCTCTCACACACACTCTCTCTCTCACACACACACTCTCTCTCTCTCTCACACACACTCTCTCTCTCACACACACACTCTCTCTCTCTCACACACACACACTCTCTCTCTCACACACACACTCTCTCTCTCACACACATTCTCTCTCTCTCACACACACACTCTCTCTCTCTCACACACATTCTCTCTCTCTCACACACACATTCTCTCTCTCTCACACACACATTCTCTCTCTCTCACACACTCTCTCACACTCACTCACACGTGCGCATGCATGTGTTTGTGCACCATGAGTCAAAGTGAAACCAGCAGAACGAGCAGAGGTACAGTGCACTGACGACAGCGCCCTTTTTAGTGACTCATAAATAAAGAAAGAAAGAAATGGAGGATCGCGTGACGCCCATCCCTTCTCATTCGGGGTGATGGGGTGGGGTGGGGGGGCGCTCTCATCTCGAGCTTCTTCACATCGCGCCGCTGCTGATGTTGACAGAGTTCGATGGTGCACACAAAGAAAATGTTGAGTAAAGTTGGTGCGAATGCCTCCCAGGCTGGACGGGGGATGGTTGGAGCTTTTAGCGCCACACGCCGTCACACACATCACTCTGACCGCAGGTCGGCCTCTGGAGGACCCAGAGCGTCCTCTGCCGTCTCCAGACGTCTGCTGTCACCCCACAGCTCCAGACACCCCCGCCCATTATCAGAGCAGCTCTCTCTCCTATCAACCCATTAGCATTCTTTCTTCCACGGCTCGGGATCAAGCTTCTTTCAAGCTGCTGTAGAATCACTGGAGAGACAACCTCATTTCCAATATTTCCACCTTTTCTGCATTTTCAACCCCTCTAAAAAAGCAAGTTTACATGAAAAAAGGACACCCCCCCCCCCCCAAGAAAACCACAGCTCACAAAGGAGGTAATTGTGCACGGCAATTTGCTTCCTCTCCCAGCCGTACTTACTGCACCGACTACTTAAAACTGATAAGCTGTAATTTTGACAGCGGAGAGAAAGATGAAGCCATCATCTCAGCGAAGATATGCTTTTTGGCGAGAAAGAGAACGGCGGCATTTTAATGGCAGCACTTCATTGGAGAGCCGAACATTTCGTGAGTTTATTAAAAGACTTGTAGTCACCAAGGAGACAGGAGGACACGGAGATGGATAATGTGGGATGATGTACTCAGGCTGAATCATGAAACAGGACATTTCGCCCCCCCCCCCCCCCATCCTCTCCCTCCTTGTAAAAACTCTATTTCTAGACAGTTATCCTTCGTGGCAGCGTGATAACACTGGTTTGTGTTTAGGAGTGTTTCGGAAATATCGCTCTCAATTGCATTGATTAAATGATCCGATCATCATTGGACACTGGGGACAACCCGCCCGTGCCTCATAGGACACCTGCGTTTTGTTATGCTAGCGCGCCTCCATCACAGCCTCATATTGTTGTTTTTCACTGGCGTATAAAATTAAATATATCGATTTATGAGACTTCAAATGTATTTTTCACTTCTTCCAAACTGCCCCCTCGGCAGGACACTGGTCTCACGTATTCAGGGTTGTCCTTCAGGACAGCATTCAGGCGGTGAAATAAACGTAGGTCCAAAGGCAGTAGTTCACCATCCTGTCCGCAGAACGGCGGTGATCAAAGGCAGCGGGCTCTTCCCAGCGCCTGGGAACACACACTTTGATCCGTTATTGCCTGACCTCCATTTGGCCTTGTGGTTTCAAACAAAGTCCTTTGTTCTTGTTCTCACACTTCACAGATATGCTCAATGGGTACAAAGTCCTCATTTTGAAGAAGGCTGTTCATCCGTAGCATTCTTTAGAGGTTTTATTTTAAAAACCTCCCGCACAATAACCTTCATAATACGATCGGAGAAGATCGAGTCTGGTTATGTTGATCTCTCTAGATCACCATGTTCTGCTTCCTGGTGAAACGGAGATAAATAATAACATAGCCTCTTGTCTGCTAACCCTGCACCAGCATCCTCAGACCCTTAATGACAACTAAATTTGGAACTAATTCACTCGGTGCCCTTGAGGACAAGACGAACGTCCGCTGAAGCCGCCAGCAGAAGACAAACGGATGCTTGTTTCTGTCCAGAGAAGCGAGTTTACGTTTTCAATATGTTGAAAGGCGTTTGCTCTGCACTTCATTTCTCCTCGCGTATTTTCCATAAACACCGAGTCTCCGCAGCAGCATATTACCTCCCCCACGACTGTTCTTCACCGTATTTCTCATTACACCAACAATCATCATCCTCAGCTTGTCGGGGACATCGCGGGGGGACATCGCCTCGCACCGCTCCCGTCACAATGGAAGAGAAATATTTATACCTGCCAGACTGATGTTTAATTCATCAGTTTAAGACTGCGGCCCTGGTGACCCCGAGCTGACCCTGCAGGTTTCCAGGGTTGGTGACCCCTTATTAACGCCTGGTGGGGGTCAGAATGCTCGACTGCTGTGCATGTGTTGGTGTGACAGTTCACATTAGCAAGTTTGGGAGTTTGCAGTCGCGTGAGTTCGATGATGCGCAAAATCCAGTTGGGGGGCAGGAAGTGGAGAACATTAAGTGGAAATGACCCAAAGGGAGCATTCCAAAGTGTCGGGCGGGCGCGCACATAGCACGCATTGTCTGACAAGCGTAAACCAAATTCAGATATGTCCCGTGCTTCCTCGTGTTGCTTACATTTCTCCTTGTGAGTGACAACTTTCGAGATGCAGGAGAAGCTTGTTTTTTAATTATTTCTTTTGATTGACTGGTGCATCCATAGACAGACTAATACTTCTGCGTGGTCTCAGCTTTGGGCAAATCACTTCCTGCCCCCCCATCTGCAGCCGTGAAGTCACTTGCAAACCAACTGTTATTATTTATTTGACATGAATGGAGGGACAATGATGGAGAAAAGCAGGTGCTGGCTCAGTATTCTTGACCTCGTCGCATCTTCTTGTCCCCAACTCAATCTCTCACATTTATGCCGCGCTGAATTTCCAACCGAGGCGTGACTGTCATTAAAAATTATTTACATATCATTAACATCAGCAGAAAATATCAAAGAGTCCCGATGACCTTCATCGCCTGGTCCTGAGCCTTCACGGCATTAAGAGTCATTGATTATGGAACATTCTGCATGATTGTGAGATATTACAAAGAAAAAAGTAGCTCTAAGGATGTTGAGGAATGACAGCATCACACGTATCCACAGCTAGCGTGAACTAGCATGAGCAAGGATGGAAAGACGACATAACTCTCGTCCCGTTGCTGCTCAAGGACCAGCCCATGCGGAATTAGCTCACAGAAAACCTGGTTGTTAGTGCTTAACCTAGCAAAAAATAAAACTTCAATGTCATAATAATGTTTCTTGTGTCACAGAACTTTTTAACAGAACAGTATTTGGTAATAACGCATTGGCCACAGGCTTGGTTGGTTAAGCTAACCCCTTAAAGTTTGTCAACAACATGCATCTAAGCAGTATTTTTTTCCCTCAATTCCATTAGCATCTTTATTCTAAACACATAATCCATTTTCCCATAGCAGAAAATAATCTTCGTTGTCTTTTTTTAGCTGTAAATTGCAAGGGAATTAGGAAAGAGTATCACTACAGATGTATTCACAGTACTTCAGTGCACACAAGCACACACACATGCACACAGAAGGCTTGTAGTAATTGGTACTGTGAACAGTGCAGACAGATGTAAGGGTTCAACTCTGGTAGCACTGCCTGATTTGCATGAGTTGCTGCCTGCTTGTCAGTCATTAGGACATGCTCAGACTCACAGTAACTGAAACAGTCTCCCAACAGGGGAACGCCAGCATGTTTGTGAACAGGAAGAAGAAAGCGAGCAGGGCTTGCGTGGTACAGCCTGATTTACACCGCGACAAGCGCATCCCAGCCTTATCGTGGTCGGAGAGGAACCGAGAGACCGGGACTGGAACAACCACAAAATTCACTCAAGTGGATATATTAATTTCATATTTCTTACGAGAAATACTCATCAGCATGTTCATTCACGCTTAGTTTGAGCCATTAATTCAGACATGGAGTGTTGGCGTTCTTAATCTTAATGCTATGGTTCGGGCATCACTTTACATAACACTTTATTATCTTTCGCATGACAGGTGCCGACATAAAGAGATGGAAAAATACAGGCCAAAGAAAGACTCTAAGTCAACCACATAAACACCTATAGTATATTCATTGTAAATACAGTAGTATCGCTCTCACTTACTCACTTCTGTAAGAGTGCTCCTATACCGAACTGCCCAGAGAGAGTTTAGTGTCTGAGTTAAGTATTGCTCATTTAAGCATTAATGTCAGGGCTGGTGAAAGTAATGGTTTGTTCATATTATCCGAGTGAGGATAATGGGGCTGTAAAACTAAAGTATGGCCTCCCTTACACACGGGTGGGCAGAGAAAGGGAAATACACATCCAGAGGATCGGTGAAATTATTCTGGGACGAGGAAATGGAAGAACATAGTGGCGACTGTCTTTTTTTCCCCCTCCTCTTTTCTGAAGAATTCTCAACATTTGGGATCATCCTCAACATGTTCCAACCAGCCTGAAGAGCCCAGGCTGGGGGTGTGTGGAGGCTCTGATTATGGTGCAGGCTCTGCAGTGTCCAGCGTCCTGGATGGATGAAAGAGAAGTTCTCTTCTGTCGTCCTCACCACACTCTGACTTCCTGTCAAAGCCCCAGGAGCTGCCACACCAGGCACAGATGCAGCTGGTCAGCAGGTTGTCCTGGGGCAGATATTCTCTCCTTGTCCAGGACTGGGAGCCTGATTTACCCGTTGGTGCTTCCTCACCTCCACCGCTGTCAGTGGTAGGTGACACTTAGCTCCGCTGAAGCTTCTGTTGCACTATATAAGTCATGTCTCACCAGCAAAACTCAACCTGGCAGCGGTGGGATTTGAACCCACGCCCCCGAAGAGACTGGAGCCTTAATCCAGCGCCTTGGACCGCTCGGCCACGCTACCTGTGTGAGGGAGGCTTTATTTCACATGGTTTATTCAGCATGTGATCAACAAATAAAATGTGTAGGCTTTAAGTTTATTCATCAGGTGCAGTTCACACCAGTTCAATGAACTAATGGAATGTTCCCAACAGCAGCAAGAGTTCGTACATATAAAGAAAATCAAGCAAACTCAGCTGTTTATATTTAAACAATGTTACAAATATCTAGAGCCCGCGACCAGTTCTCCCAGTTACCGCTGACGTGCACCAGTGAGGGGTGAGATGACCTGTGCTGATCGATACGACAGCAGTAACTCTGTTTGCTGCCCACCGCTGCTGCAGAGGGTGAAAGGTTTCCGCGTTACGAGTGTGTCGATGTCGACCTTGAAAATGTTTTCTTATGATCTGTTGCTGTGATTTTTATTTTTTTTCTCCCCAGGATTCAGCAGTTCCCCCTGTTGAGCCTCTGAGGCCTGATCGATAACTTTGAACTTGAGTAAAATGACTGTAGATCAATAGTGCTGCTGCCTGAATTGAACCGGTATTATCACCTTTACTGCAGCGAGCCGACACTGAGATGGAGCTTGTGGAGCGCCAGTCTGTGTTCCAAACCCCGGCCGCCCTTATCCGCCGTGTCTTTGGGTGTCGATGAAATTGAAATTCCCCTTTGGAGTTTTAAAACAGGCATTTACTTCCCAAATGAGCCCGCGCACGTGCACCTGCTCTGAGGTTCAGCCGCCGTTACCGAGAACTACGACACAAACGGGTATCGATGAACAGCGGCAAAGATTTAAGGATTTCATCTTCTCTGCCGAGAGCGACAGAAAAGCAACCGACCGCCTCTTTGTGCGTGAAAATCGAGTGTTTGGATGAAATATGTGTCGGCTTTTCCCCCCCAATAAATCACAAAAGAGGCAATAAAAGAATTATGATATGTTCAAAACATTTGAAGGCCTCGTTCAAATTGACGAGCAACTTTGGTAAATTGGACCCACTTTGGCCTTGTTGCCTTACGGAATTGAGAGACTGTGATGTTGCATTGTGGTTTCTCGTTTTCACGAGAAAACAAAAAGCCCCCTTTGTCAGTCGGTTACTTTGTCCAAGCTTATAAAGGGCTGGTAGTGATGTGTCATTAAAGTCCAAAGCAGTATCAAAACCAGTGTTAAATTTATCTGCCAATTTAATTCTTAAAAGATGGCAAAAAGGAGTCTTGCTGTGAAGGAAGGACGTCTCTGTGTGCATGCGTATGTATCCAAGGACATGTTATACAAGTGGTCTGACACCTGATCCAAATCGAGCTACACACCTGCCCACACAGGCGCCATTTTCAAGTCTAGCATCCACATTGTTGCACAGTTCTCTGCCTCCATAAAACCTGCTGGGCTTAAAATAGGGTTTGGTCAGGTACACTGATCTCTCAGGTCAGGAGGAAGTGAGCAAAAAGAGAAGTTTTTTCCTGCTATTTATAAAATGCATTATTCAGGGAGGAAAGTACACCTACAACAGGCTCCTTCACGCTGTGCACACACTCCCACGTAAGAGGTTTAGGAAAGCTGCTTTCAGTAATTTTAGATGTTACCGTGCGGGGGTTTGCAAATGCCACTGCAGCAAACCTCGTGATACAGGTTAGTGGAAGCAAATGTCTACACAAAAGGCATATCATCAAAAGTTTACCTCTTAATAGTGTTTCCGAACCCGGGTGGCGTGACCTTTTGGATTAGAGACAGAACAGTGGTTCCCGTTAGATCCTCACCAGTCCTGTCAGCAGGCTGATCCAAATGTTTATCTACTGCTCTTTGGCGGCTGCTGTAGGGAAAAGAATGTACTTTTTCTTTCCAAACTTACTATTTCCAATAATACTTTACTACTTCTCTCATCTGGATCTGCTGATCCACTGACATGCAGTCCACTCATGTTCCTAGAGGCACTAGTTTATAACGACTGGTTCAGTTGGTAACGGGAGAAATGTGTTGGACCCCACAGGCTTCGTGTTCCAGAGCGAGCGCCCAGTCGGTGTTGAACACCGCACCCTGCAGGGTCGAGATGTATGCACTGATTAGTTTATTCACATTACACACAAACATTAGCATGAATTATTAATAAAGTGCTGCAGTTTATGCAGCCTGTTTTAATCGACGTGTATAACCAGGAAACAGATAGACTGTTGATGTTTAACTTTACTCTCAGAATGTCTGACAGAGTTCATCGAATCTGAGGACAGATGTAATTATTCCCTCTGTAATTAGACAAAGAAGTTGCATTAAATTACTGTGCATCATTAATGATCTAACGAAATCATGACGTTAAAAAGGGCTTTCTCATCTATCTTCATGTATCTATAAAAGTATAAACACAGTTGAATGGTACTGCTGACTGAAGCAATGTGGTTTTCCATCTGACATAAATAAATGGACCAGATCTGTTTTGTTTATCTGTCATTTAAAATAATTCAGAATAACTATCAGATAAATATTCATCAGACAGAAACGTTGATAGTGATAATGACATAAGCAAGAACCAGCTCATTCCACACATATGGAAGCGGTGTAGAAAATCCAAAAACATAAGAGTGGGTTTGGAACCGAGTGGAAGCTGACGGTAACAGCGTGTTTGTTTCAATTCAGGTGACCCTCAATCACACAGTCGACAGGACCCATCTCTGCCAAAACACTCGACATTATGTTGGGATTTTGTTTTTTAATCCTCTCCATCATCAGCGATAAAAGGCAGCAGGAAATGTGGAACATGAAGTAACAATGGGGGTGGAAGCCTGCCAATGCCCAGGTTGATGGAATTCAAATGGGTGCATGCGTGAAGTGTTTACACGTGGCTAATTCCCACCTGCCAGTCAACCTGGAGCCTCGGGAGATGTTTAACTCATTAGTCATGATGGAAGAAAAAAGAAGGAATGAATGAGATGGAGGAAGAGGAGAATGAGGTGACAAAAATTGTTAGGCAAGAGAAGACATGAGAAGAAAACATTTAGGAGTTTTTTTAGGCAAAGTCTCTTGGGTGGGAAACTCCTCAGCAGACTGTGGGTGTAGATTAATACTAGAAAACGTAAAAAAATACAAGAAGCAAAAGCTCAGGGAGCTTTACTGTCATAAGCAAACGCTGGTGTCTCTATGTGGGAACCGCAGTGAGAAGCTGGGGCTCTATATCAATTTAAACACACGCTATAATACAGCGAGGATAAACGTGTAGAATGTTGCTGTTTGATTACATCAACGTACGACAGTGGATGTATCTTCTCCCATGCTGCCGATCAGCAGGGCTCAGGATTATAAAACACCAGGATGCACCGAGCTGCCTTGGCTCAGTGGCTTCCATCGAGGCCAGATGGCCAATAAACAGGTTGGTGTGTAAAGGGACTTGGGCTGAGCCACCCAGAGGTGTTCCCTTTGCTACCTGGGGGGAACTTAACACAGAACAACTTTGCTCTGCACACGCAAACGTGCATCAGCATTGAACATAATGCCCACCAGCACAAGGGCAACATACAAATAAGACCTTTACTCTGAGTACGTTGGGCATTGTTTTGGACCGGGTCTTCCCTTCCATAATGGAGAGGGAGTGTTTCTGAAATAGATCGCATCCCACCAACAGGGGGAGACGGCGATGCTTTATCACTATGTAGGTTCAATACATGTGTGGAGCTTGTTATGTGAATCAATAACATTGTATGTAAAATATCACAACACCTGACTGACCTTTTATGCCTCCAAAACAAGATCTCAATTCAAACCGTTGCTGTTTGTATCCAGTTTGAACTGAAACCTTTTAAGTATAGCAACTGTTTGGCGACCGCTGTATTCTCCTTTATATTTTTTAATGGTGTCCCATAACTAAGCTCTCCTGACACTATCACTCAGTACTGACAGAATAACATACTGAACATGTTATTGTTGTCAACATTATGGCGTCACAGTAGGGTCCAATATTCATGTTCATTTGGAAATAAGCGTGCATTTGCAGGCTCCTTTCGTGGGTCGCATAATAACTACAATGTGTTGATTTTCACACAGAGCTAATAATTAAAACAAATAAAATTGCTGCCGTGCCACTTGAAGAATTTTGAGTAATGAAATGCCAAAAAGCAATGGGAATGGAAAAGTAGGAGCGGCTTCCTGAGACAGCGCCAGCGGATAACAGGCAGCATGCGAGCATCATGTGCTGACGAGCTGTCAACCTGGCATCCCGCAGATGCAAAGCAGCTGGTTCAAACTGGGGTCAACCTGACAGGAAGTCAGTGCTGTAGCAGCCAATCACAGCGGGTGGTGGTTGTGAGCAGAGGGTAAAAAATTCCACCAGATAAAGTTAGCTTGGTGTCTGGTGTCCTTTGGGTTATGACTACTTAAATCACACAGTTTTGGGTCTGCTGCTTTTGCCTTTAATTAAAAGGAGGCACACTGATGGAGGTGCTGCAACTGAAAATGTTGCAGCATCTGAAACTGAAAAGCTAAGGATGCCATCGTATTGGGATTAAAGTGAAAACTTTATTTAATAAAAGAGAGACAGAAAGGTCTCACGAGTCGAAATCTCCTTGACAGCATCAGTGGGAAGTTTTGAAGGTGCTTCTAGGAGGAAGAAATGAGATCTTTGATCCTTCTTTTATTGTCACTTATTTATATGCGATCTACAGCACTTTGTATCAGCTGTGGTTGTTTTTAAAGTTCGTATCAAAGACATATTAATGTGTGTCCTCAGCTGCCAGTCATGATGCTCAGGACAAAACTGAAATCATCTTACCACAGAATGGACAAAAATCATTATGGAAAGAGCAACAGAGGTTTTTCTGCCCTTTCCCCTCCCACAGTAACTCAGCTCCAGTCAGACTCCACCTGTAATCAGCGGTTGTCCCCCCGAGGCTGCACCATGAGCTTCTTACTGGAATGATTAAAGCCTCACTGATCTCACTAATTAGATCAGGACTGGGGATAGACTTTAGATAACTTTTAACCCTTTTTTAATGCACGCAAATGAAACGGAAGATTTTAGATAGGTTGTAATTCCAAAATACCACTTAGATCATTAGATCAGGCATCGCTCACCTTTGTATTCCTCAACAGGTGCTATATCTTTTAGAACTGAACTGAAAATAAGCTAGGCATGTGCAGGGCGATGAAAAACAAGGTCTTATTTGTGAGGCGGCCCTCCCTTTGAAGCTGTGTCCCCAAGCAAAGCAGACCCACACAAATTCAATTCAGCATTTGGCATTTACCAACATTTTTTACACTCATGAAAGCTATGATGTTGGCCTTGGTCCACATTTTTAAATTAAGAAAAGCCTGTGTGAAATTTGAGGCTCCGCTCTGTTGAGTCTGTGCCCGGTTTCTTATCTCCTGCCATCGAGGAGGGTTGGACACCAACACTTTCCTCTGCACAAGTTCAAAATACGACTTCATAAATTTGAGATGTAGGTATGCTTATTACACTGCAGGTCAGCCGATCTCAGGAGATTGGGAAATTAGGAGGGCACGGCGAGTAACCGGTAACCAAGGAGAGGAAGCAATGAGGGAAATCACAGGAGGTCATCAGGAAAAATCCAACACAAGTTAGAATATAGTAGATACACCTCTGATACAGGCGCTGCAGAAAGAATGAGATGTTATGAGGGGATGGTGAAGTGAGGGATGATGAGAACAAGCTAACGGGAGGAAAAGAGAAAAGGAGAGAAAGAGACAATGAGGGGAAACGTCATACCTTTATTTCCTCATTGATTAACCCTGCTAATGTGCTAATCAAGCCTGGTGTGCCTTTTCTCTGAAACACCACACTCATCAAGAGCCAATTAGTTCCTCTGCAGCCCACGGCCATCCATCATAACGGTGCAGACACCCTCATCTACTCTCCTTAATATTCCAACACACAAAAGACCCCTTGAAGTCAATATACACCTTCTCATGTGGAACATCCATAGAAACTGGGGCTTTTCTACAATCAATATGCCAGGAGGAAGAATATCAGGTGAATAAGGCTCATATAAGAGCTTATTCACTTAATAAAAAGGGACCTTTGTGCTAAAATAATGATAAATCAGGTCGTTTTTTGACTAATCAAGTGTGTGGCATCAAAGAGAGATGATGTAAATGTGTGCATCAGCTTTGGAGAAGCACATTCCAGAAAGGACTGTAGGTTGTCATTAATGTTTTAATCAAAGACAAGACTTCAAGTGAGATTTAAAAATAGGACTATGCAAATGAAACAGCTTCACACATGGGGGGAAATCCAGCCATAAGATGTGAGAAAAAGTCGGAATTGCTTTAGGTTTTCATTACGTGCGAACCACGGAGATGTCACAGCATTAAACCCAACAGGGCCGCTTGCAGCAACGTTTAACGCGCCATCAGAATGCTGCCAGGCCACCAAGATTGGTGGAACCTCAGAGATAAAAGAGTCCTCCAGAACAAACCCAAAGGATTCACTGCTAATGAATCAATTGCAGTCAGCACAGGACGCCTTCAGAGATCCTCTCATCATGCTCTGACAGCTCCGATATATTCAGGAGCCTCAGCAGGGACTGAGGCCATATCTTGTATTATCTGGTGGTTTTAATGTTGTGATTGATTGGTTGCTCGTCTTTGTAAACTCAGATCTGGGAACTGCAGCAGATGCAAGCAGACTGTTGCTACAGCCCAGAATTTATTTTCACCTGAGAAGAAGTTGCTTTTAGCTCCAGCATTCACACACTTCTGCGCCTATACCATTCTTTTCACACACAGCTTAACACCATCTGCCCCATCAGCTGCTGCTGCATACTGTACCGTTAATTATTATGGTGAAATGGCTGACATTTCCCTGGTATAAAGAGCCAAATATAAGAAGTTCCTGCACAGTCAAGCTAAGTTATTTTCATGTGACAGTCTCGGACACTTGCAGCCATCTTTAAAATAAAATATATAAATAGATAATCCTTTTGCCACCTTCCTGTATTCGCTGACAGATGGTGGGACGGGGTTGTGCCCAGGGAGCTTGCCAAGCTATGACAAAACCGATACGTCAACAAACATTCACTGACACCACGATCCGATATATATGTACCGTATATGCTCACCTAAACCCTCAAAGCATCAACGCTGCGCATGTTAGGCCGATGTGTCATCAGATATGAGTTCTCTAGTTACGTCTACCCAGGGCAAGCCTGTTAAAGTGGTTATTAAAGGAACAAATCACCCACTGAGTTCTGAAAAAGTGGGACAAGCCACACATTAAAAGTTTTCCTCACATTTAGAAATCAGAAGTCATTTCATGCCGTACTGGTGATTTCCTCTGGACTGAAACTAAAGAGGTAATTGTGGGGATGAAGGTTCATAATGGAGCATCACTACTTCTAACTTCTAATTATCAAGGGAGCCTCATAAGATGAGTTCAGAGGAGTCTGTGTAGGCTCATGAAAATGTGTTTTTCCCAGGCGGATGCAAAATTTATTCATTTACGAAGCTGACATTTACAGACGAGGGATATGAAATCCTTTCAGTGTTCTTTCAGCTGTAGGCCAGGTTAGACCCTCCCTCCTCATGCATCTGGAATATACATTCCAGTTTTCTAGATTTTGTTAAAAGCATTATGTCTATTAGGCATGATTTGATTATTGCATTCTTGCCTGGTTTATGAGAGATGATTTTGCATATTTAGCCGTGTTTATTCAATAAAATCTAAAATCCAAATAAGGAAATAACTTTCAGGAGGCTGTACGAAGCAAATCAGATTGTCCATGCAGTGATCTGATATAACTTCTTCTGTTTCCATTTATATACCTAAATTTAGCTTTTTTGAGGCAAGAAAAAGACGCTTCCCTCAAGTAAAACTGCTGAATGAGCATCTTCCTCCACCAGTGGCAAAGTGCTGCAAATGCAACTGTTTAAAAGTGTCTGTTTACCTGAGACTGTCTGCAGGGCACCGTCAAATCTTATGCAACCAACCACGTTGTGTTGGTTGAATGTGAATGAGAACCACATCAAAGTGCACAGAAAGAGTCAGCGTGGATGTTCTGAACCGCAAATGTGCACGGCTGCCGAGAGTCTCGCGGATAAACATATCAAATGGTTGTGATCACACCTGATATGTGAAGAAGCAGGTGGTAAAAGATGATTTATGATAGTTAAGCTTTGTAGTTCACACTGGCAAGAATCATTTTCACCTCTAGAAAAGTTTCTCTATTCCAATATTTTATGTACGTGAGATAATGATGACAGCATGAATTGTAATAATTTCATCAAAACGAATAGTTGAAGAAACCATGGAAACATGAACAATGGTCAGAAAAACTGAACCAAAGTTTTAAAAAAAACAAACATACATAGTCATAGTATAACAGCACTTTGCTCTTTATTGTAAAGGACATAATACACTGACTCACTCTGTGTATCATATGCTGTACTTGACCCCTGCTGAACGTGTAGCTTGTGCACCGGACCCAGGACTGGGTGGTAAAGCACACCAGACAGTGCGTCAGATACTACAATCCATCAAATGTCAACCGTGGCAAAGCAGCTCTGAATATTGACAGAATCTGCGACCAAATTCACATGTTTGTGTGGTGAGAGGTAATCATTCCACTGCTGAACATGTTTTCTGCATGGGAGGGGGTAAAGAATGTGGAATGCAGAAGACCAATCTCGAAATGGATGTTTATCGACAAGCTCTCAGTGTTAGAGAAGAGCAGCTGCTGCCAAGCACATAATCCTTAGTAGACTGCCACACGGAGACAACAACCGCGCACACATCCGGCGCTGGTCTCCAGCTGTCGTGCTCCCAAATATGCACCGATTCATCATCAAGATAAATGCGGGTTTTCTTGGACTGTCGTCAAACTGTCACCCCCAACAAGACAGAGTCCACGGAAGTGATATCATTATTGAGTATCAGCCTGACTCCCAGCAGAAGTGAGCGCCGCGGGAGGAGCGGCGCCTCTACTGTCATCAAGCAGAAAAAGCAGAGATCAGAGGGAGAACTTGAGTTTGATGGACAGCGAGATGAAGGAGCCGAGCCAGGGGCTCCTAATGGAGATGTCCATCCGTCCTATTATGCGATATATTCTCACTCGGAGCACAGCAGGAGAGAGGAGGGTGAAATACCTGATAAAGGGAAGTTCAGAGGAGGAAACTGGCAGCCCGGTGCTGTCGCCTGTGCTTCAACTTGGCACCATCGTCTTGTGGTTGAGCTTGTATTGACATCATAAATCTTATCTGTGTGCATTCCTATAGATTAACATATCCTCTCCGTCCCAGAAAAGTTGAAGTGATGTATGGGTCACAGTTACGCACGAAAGATGGAAATGACGTGAAGTGTAAAGACGCCGGTCCTCTATAGACAAACCATGACTGAATATAAATAAAGACAGGCAGGTCCATGAATCACTTTAGTATAAAACTTCAGCGCTGCCCCTTTTATTCCCCACAGCCTTGACGTACGGCAATAACAGCTGCACGGCAGTGATCAATCTGCATCACATTTACAAACTGCTCAAACAACACTCACCTTTTCTCCTTGCCACGTGGCCATTGGACTGTGGCTAGGACCCTGAAGCTGAGCAGGAAAAAGCACTAAACTGAAAGGTCAGCCCTCAGTTATTAGGCATGGCACTGTTTGCTAATAGCTCTGCCCAGAGAGGCAGCTATTGATCAGGACCTGTCCCGGCTCCAACGGTGAGGAGTGCACACTTTCTGTTTGTTCTCCCTAATTGAGCCAGGTTCACCTTGTGGGAAGTCCTCTCGTAGACACTTTCAGACAGAGCCACGTCAGGAACAAACAGATGTGAGCACACAACAGCGCGCAACGGCACAACAATAGCATGGAGATGTAATCTGGTGTTCCAGTATGCATGTTATATTATATTAATCAATCAATGCCACAATCTTATCAATCTACATGTGCATGTGTCGGAGAAAAATTGCATTACTTATTACAGATTTAATAACAGTGTCTTTGGTGACAAAAGTCACACCCCCCCCCCCCCCACGCACACACACACATACACACACACACCCCACTCCACCCCTTGGGGACAACTGTAAAGCAATTTGGAGCATCTGATAAAAACAATTAAACCTCTCTGTTGCAATCTTCTTTTGGTTTGCAGAGGGAAAACCTTATTATACTATTATACTCCATAATACCATCAGGAGAGATACTTGCTAAACATCAAAATAAGAAAGAGAAATGTCCAAGATTCTTTATTAGTGCTAGAATTGATGATGTCATTTTTGTGTAAGGGACACACTTGTTACAGGTTACAGAGGTGGAGCAGCTGACTGGGTGCTGTGTGAGGAGAACCTGAGCTGTTCCTAGACCTCATGAGCTATAACAAACATTCAGCCATTAATTATTAGTGGGGTCTTTGTGGAGATAATCTTAGTTTTCTGGTTCCTGGAGTGCTAACCCATAATACATGGTTGTGGTACACCAACAGTGAAACAAGAAAAGACTCCAGAGGGTCACCAGCTCCACCCCTGGCTGCCGTCTCCCCTACCTTGAAGAACTTTACAGCCCCAGGACGTTGTCCAGGGCCCCTCCCACCCAGGATGGCACCTGTTGGCTACTTTTGTTTATCTTATCTACGCACACATTTGTAAAATAAATTTCCTTCATCCATTTTCTTCCACTTGTCCACTTGTCCCTTATGAGGTTTTGTGGGGGGCTGGAGCCTGTCCCAGCTGCCTTTGGGGGAGAGGCAGAGTGCTCCCTGAAGAATTCGCCAGCTCATCGCAGGGAAAACATACAAACACAAACAGCCATTCACTACTAAGGTGAATTTAGAGCAGCCACTTCAGTTTTCCTCAAGTGGATGTGTTCGGCCTGTAGGGGGGGAAGTCCAAGTACCTGGAGAGAAATGTTTTCTTTATATACTTAATAATTGTGCATTGTGTAGTGCATTTTATGCATCTTTTGTACCTGTTCTATTGTCCTGCACTCTGTTCTCTCACACCATTCCTCCACTATGCTCTGGAATGTCCCTGCTATGTTTGAAAATGTTGTCTTGCTGCCTCACCAACAAGTCAAAGAGACTTGGGGCAAAATGGGCAGACTCCAGAGGGCCAAACTTCGAGGGTGCAAAAGTTAAAACATGGAGTACGCCCTTGATTTGGCAAGACTTGCGAGAAGTCTCCCCACTTATGAGGTTTGTGATGAATTACTGCTGTTCCTCTAAAGCTTTTGTTCTGTCGGAGGTCAATAACTCATCTCTGCTCACTGAGTGTGACCATGGTGATGCACTCTGATCAAGATAGTAAGACTCTTGGCGATCAGCTGCAAATCCGTCATCACTATGCCAGCTAGGAGGGGTGGGGGGAGGGGGGGTCAACAGCTTGATGTCTAGTACACAGTTTCATCACTGATAGTGTCTCTGCAAGAAAGGTTCCGTGGTTGCTCCACACATAAATCATTTTGTAATTATGCATTGTATGCAAAGCTCTGGCATGTTGACAAATTAAGCAATTTGGAAAGGTAGCAGTTTGCAGGGGTTTGAAATGAAGCACTCACCGAAAACACGGAGCACACTGTTAAAACTTGTGAATATTATGTATAAAAGGTTTGCAAAAAGAAAAACAAAAGCACTGTTTGGGATTTAGGTGATTTTTAATGCTACGCAGAATAATGGTCACGTTTCTCAGAGGTCTGCCCTCTCCTGGACTTAGAGAATAATGCTATCGATCGCGTTTCTGCCAAAAAAAAAATGTTAAAGTACAAACCGCCATTTGGCATCCTGGAGTTTGCACCATTTTTAAGATGTTGGCAGCATTATTCGATCCTGTTTGAGGAGTGGTGGCGATAGCTGTATCTTAAACCATTCTCTGGTAAAGTAAAGAAGTAAAGGTATAGGATACGGGCTGATAAAAGAAGGTGCTTTCATTGCATCAGTGGGAGATGCATTTGGTATTTGAGGCTTGGCAGAGGGATTTGTTCAAGCCTCTGGAGTCTTTCTTCTCCACAGGCGTTGTTACTGAAGACAGCTTTGTTGCTTTTGGCTCTCAGACGGAACCTTGCCTTTGTTCCTAATAACTTAAGGAGCTCAGGAAGGTGAAATGACTCCTGCTTTGTCCTGTTTGCACGCTGACATGCCACGCTGAGTGCGCAGCCCTCATCTGACACACTGCGACTATGCCTGTCTGCTCCAGGCATGGTAGATCGTGCCCTTTTCAGGAAAGCCCATTTCCAGGTGGTTGTGGAAGTGAATCCCACCAGACTATAGGTGGGTTGAAATGGATGCCACTGGGATCCACACACACTCCACACACAGGTTGCTGCAGTGTCCACGGAGATTTAGAGTTGCAAAGTGTTTTACACATGCACCTGAAGACTATGGTCTGTTCAGAGGTCTCTACTTTCTCAGACAAATGTTTACTGTGTTGGCTGACTTCCAGCAGACTATTATTTTACCTCTGGGCTTTGGGGTATACGGGTGGTATACTAGACTTCTTGCTTGCTTCCTATGTTAATACACTTTTTAATGGGTGACCTCAGTTCAGTTCAGTTCAGCTTTATTTATGCAGCATCTGTAACAAGAATCAAGCTTGTGCTTTCCAGGTGCTTCTAACCTGACCCATTCCTTTATCTTAACAGTGTGGCAGGTGAAGTTACAGCCACCGTTTCCCATAATATCCAAGCTGAACTGTGATGGGAAGAGTACCCAGAGAGCATCCATACAGTCATAGAAAAAACATGTGAACAAACAAAATCATTTCAGATATTCCGTCTTTGTGGAAGTAGCTCCGTCTATAGGGGACTGAGCTGAGAACTGAAGGGTTCTCAGTTCAAAACCTAGCGCAGGCAAAACATGGAAGATGTTCTGGTACTGAGGAGTTTCCAGGACACCTGCTGAAGGACCTTTGAGCAAGATACCACCAAAAGCTCATATACAGGCCTGCAATGAGCTGGCGACTCATTCAGGGATGTATCCTGGCCTCAACCATATGCCAGGATCAGCATCTGCACCCTCCCCATGACCCTGAAAGGATAAATCAGTCAAAAAAAGAAAGAAAGAAATTATCATCTACGCCATCATTGTTTTTCTCTTCCAGGCCATAAAACACATAATCAAAGTGGGAAGGAGATGTACCTATTTTTTCTTTTGAACCAAAGCAGTATTCAGAAGAAAGTTGACTAGTGTAGCACTCACAGATTATACTCACAGATTATAAAGATTAATAGTACTACAGAATTAGTTGCCAAAATAATCTGAGAGTTTGTAATACACAACCTTTCTGCAGTCTTCTGAATCAATGAAATGATGAAAAGTAAAATTCTAATTTCATCTAACCTTCCAAGGGGGGAAAGAATCCAAAAAATAGATCTATTTTCTTCTTCTCCAATACAACTTTGTTTATTAGTTGATTAGAGTTCCTTTGCACGAACTGTTCTGAATCACACACACACACACCGATCAGGAGTCCTGGACGGTCTCAGTTTCCTCACCGGTGTCTATCATGTCCTCAGACAGACTGAGAGCCTTGTGGGGTGTAATTGTGAACAGAGTCACGTTGGCCTCGGTGTGGCTTCGCTGGCTGTTAATGAGACCATTTTACTGGCACCACTCAGGGGGAACTAATCTCTGAGTGGTGTGAAGTGCAGGGGGCAGAGGGGGCACAGAAAGGCAATGAACATGAAAATGGCTGCAAGACCAATTGTTAACCCTTTTTTTTTTATTTGTCTTGAAACCATGAAAGAAGATGAAATAACCAGCAGCCTGGTGTTAAATCAGTATGAAAAACCCTCCTGCAGATTCTGTAAGGGTGCAATTAATTAAGGGCTGGAGATCGGATGTCATGTTTTATCCAACATATCTATCAAAACGCAGTTAATATTAGATTCATTTGTATTTTTTTAAGGCAGTGAATGAGAAGGAGTGTCTGAGAATTACAACATAAAACCATACTTGTACTCCCACTCGCATGTTATTAGAGGAAAGGCAGTTGAAGGCACTTTGTGACCTTAATTTTGACTGTAGCCTAGGCAACCTTCTGAACACAATGTACTGAAAGATGGGGGGCTTTCAATAATATTTCCTTCTCTTTTAAATAAACAAAAGAAACACAATCTCTTCCTTTCACTACAGTATTACACAGGGAAGCAAAAACTCTCTATTAACTGCACTTAAAAGTTTATTTCATTGCTGTCTTACAACAGATATATTGGAAAATTAGTCTAATTTATTGGATTGACTAAAATAACTTAACTGTCCATGGATGATTAATAGGAGCTTTGTTAGGCACTGAGAGTCCCTTTATTAGATTTACAGCAAAGTGATTTCAAACTGTCTGAGTCCACCGTGGCTTTGTCAAATTATTTATTGATTGTAATGTATAACATCCTACAGGAATCTGAATGTGAGAGAAGATGAGGAGGAAACGTTGTGTCCAGGCCTTCCCAGGTTACAGACTGATGACAGGAAGATATCAACGTTTCTTTGTGTAAATCGAAATGAATACACCCAAATTAACACCAATAAGATATTTAATCAATAACGAAAAGTTTTGTTAGACACACCCGTAACTTCTACGTTTGTTGCTATGATCACAATCCGACTATCTTCCCGGTGACAACAATAGGCGCTGCTACCCGGCGTTCCCGCGGCGTTTTCCAGTCCCTGCAGCAAAATGTGATCGCAATTCGATAAATGCAGATTCAGTCAGACTCGCTGCTTTCTCCAGAACCTTTTAATTTTATCAGTCATCACTGTTGCTTCCCCATAAATTCAAACTATTCATCATTTATGTGACTTCCAATAGCCAACTCTGCACACACTATAACGCCAGAAGTCACAAACATCACTTCCTGTTTGTGGTTGTGGAACTGCAGACACGTGTCCTGAATGTAAAATATAAAGAAAGTCGCTGTTCTGAGGGGCATGTCCCTGACATTCTATATAAAAATAGACCTGTCATTCACCTCCTGTTAATCACAGCTTATTCCTACTCAGGGTCATAGGGAATGCTGAAGTCTACTCCAGGGGTCTGCAAGCTAGAACAACCTGGACAGGCCACCAATTCCCCGGTGTAAACACACCATTCACTCACACAACCAGTGTGTCAATTTAGTCTCCAGTTAACCTAATGTGCATGGTTATTGGCTGTGGGAGGAACCTTGAGTGCCGGGAAAGGTCTAAACCTGGAACATTCTTGAAATGAGACATTATTCCAACCCCCTGATCTACAACACCACCTGCAACAATGCAATATGGTCCAAAAACGGTTGCCTGTACAAAAAGCACCAGAAACAAATTAAATGTGACAGAATAGCATGAATAATTTTAGTGAATTGGTGATTGTTCCTTATTAATAGTAATAAATTGAAGCTATGGTCACTTGTGAATTTGGTTGGAATAGGTTATAGGGAGGAAAAGGGGTAGCTACAGATGGGGGAAAAAAGCACATTAGCACTGAGAGATGGTGACGGATAGAGTGGTGACACAGACCTTGGCAGGACAGGACATGTCTTTGTGTGATGGATGACAGGTTGGACACTTTACAACAGCCAATTGCTTCCACTGACCTGGTTCTGCGGTGTATTTTGGGAAATCTAATTTCCTTCAACTTCATAAAGGTTACTATCTACATTTAGGAAATGTGATTTTGATGAGATGCGTATCAGTGATGGTGGAGACAGGCTAAAGAGAGGATGAAGGTTGAAGGTTCAGGGAGACGGCTGAGAAACTTGACTCTTGATGATAAGATGAGCGTGAGGAAATTTACATTTTTTTTATTTAAGGAGACTCAGAAATGTGATAAGCATTGTAATTTCCTGCATCTTCTGCTGTTTCATGAAAAGCCAGAAATGAAAGGGGATGTGAATCTTTACGCTTAAATAAAAAAATAAATGAAAAACCTCTTTTATGTAGTCATATTTGGGTGCCATTAAACCCACACATATTCACTCAGGCTCAGTTCGAGATGATTGTTTTGCCCTGCGGATGAGTGAAGGACGGTGAACTCGGTCTTGATGAGAAAATTTGGTCTAGTGGTGGAGGTCTTTCCCAAATGGACCCTCGCCAGAGGACGTGTGAGTGAGTCAATTAATAGTTTTAATGAGGGGAACGACTAAACTGCAGACATGCGAGGAGAAGACAGGTAGGAGGTGCTGAGGAGGATGAGTAAATCTCAGTGCTTGTGTGAAGGAAGAGTCATGATAGGAAGAGTTTTCTCCTTGGGGTCTTATGGAATGCCAAGCTGGATCTCACTTATAGCCATCTGTGTCCTTTTTCCACTCTGCTCAGGGTGTCTGAGGAGTTGTGTTATAACTCATTTGATGAGGGGCTGATGATACAAGTAGACCTGTTTGGCAGGGAAAGACTATAACGTTCTTCTCATCACCAGAGTAACAGCAAACTTGCTGTCACGCTGGGTTTGTTACAGTTTGAAGACTCGCACAGGCACAGGCCTCGAAAATGCAAAGCAAACTATGAAGATGGATTGAAATTTGTGATTGTCATCGTAAAATCCTTTAGGATTGCCACAAATACCAACAGCGTTTTAAAGATCCATCAACTGATCCTTCACCGACGAAACACGGACAATGTGTTGGTGAGCTATTAAAGTGATGTATCACCATAATACAGTGTTGACTCATTCCATGTCACCAACTGAGCAACAAGTTATCAACAAGCTACATTTCCAGTTACTGGATTGATTTAAGCTCATCCACTTTCACTCGATTATAGAGTTTAGGGGTAATTCCATAAATTCACATTAAAACATGTGCATTGGATGAGATAAACATACCACGTGAAGAACATGTTGAATGCAACTCAAACCACATGAAAGCAGGACATTTCTATGTCCTACGTGCCATCTCTAATGTTATAACGTTTAGAGAGATACTTTTATCGCAGCTCCCCTCCCCCAGTCTCTCAAATTATGATGCAGCTGTAGAAACCACTGACCCAGTTCTAAAGAATTCTGTGTACACTTTAGATTAGGTTCTTTTTCGATATACATCTGCTGTTTTTGTCTGTCCCATTTTCATCTGAGACCAGCTTCGTTATCCTGCTCAATGAGTGAGCCCTGTCCCCAGGCCAGCAGTGATAATTAGATTTGGGAATGCTGAGAATAAGTTAATACTCTTCTCAGTGCACATGCACAGAGCCACACACACACATACATTCGTGCACGCACGCTCACGGTGCGTTCTGGATTATGTAGATGAATGTCTCACGTTTCCTTTGAAATGTACAGAATGAAGCTGGAGGAGGGTTTCTGCAGAGATAAACAGAGTTCAGATGGAGGACATGAGAACTTGTGAAACTTAACACATCCTAAAGTGTGATCTGCTTAAACAAAGTTACTTAGTGATTTTGGTTCTTCATTTTTTGGTATGGCTTCATGAAAATGTGAGGCCATTTTATTTACCAGTCCTATATGAAGCAGATGACTGTTTGTTCTATATCTGATGAGCAACTGAACTTTGAGTTCTCTCCTTTATTTACAGATATCTGCAATTATTATCTGGCCAATTGGCTGCCAATTGCAATCTTTTCAACTCTGGCAGTAAACTCAACAACCTCCTGTCATTCCGGAGAACGGGTTTTTGTGTCGGTACTGTGCTTATGCTTGTTCATGTGTGAACAAGAGAAATGAGGATATTTTGTTCAGTGGGGCCATATTGGCTGGTCCCCACAGCAGCAAAGACATGTTTGAGAGTTAAAACATGGTTTAATTGTTGAGGGTGGAATTGGGTTAAGGTGGTTAGTGGAGCTAGGTGATGCATTATGTCTGCAAATGATAGGAATATGTGTGTGTGTGTGTGTGTGTGTGTGTGCGTGTGTGTGTGTGTGTGTGTGAGAGAGAGAGACTCCACACACACTGAAAACAGTTGTAATGAAGATAAGTGCTATGATAAGTGATGTGTAATTATTGTGATAGAAGTTTTTAAAAGGAACTCGGAGGAAGAGAAACATTGGTGCTTCTGGACCAACTGTGAAGGCTGTGACGGCCTGCAGTGCTTCCACACAGTTTGATTAGGCCTAATATGATTTAATCTAGTTCAAAAGAAAAACTGTCTTGTCTATTTTTATTATTTTATTCATAAAATGAAATGATAATCAGACATCACTGTTACATTTTTAAATATTTTATCTCCTGGTCCCTCCTGCTTCAGTGTGTTTAAGCCACTGTTGGAGGGTTTTACAATGCCAGATACAGTAATAGTGTTTCACAGTATAGCAAAAAAAAAAAACACAACACACTAGTAAATGCCATTTACCTGACCTTCTTGACTTGGAAATCCTTGTCATCATTTATCAAAGCACCTGCACATTATTCCAGTCAAGATCTTGCAGCATGAACCGGCTTTGACTATTTACCTTTGTATTTTCTGTCTTCTCATTTTTGCCAGTTTTGCAATCTGCTGCTTCTGGTGCATCTTCTCAATGCCTGGACTCCTCTAATCATCATCTGTGAGGAGATTCTCAGGAATAAATGCTCATCCTGATTGCTTCACAATGCTATAATGTAATATAATGCCAGCTTTCGCCTTAGAATTGCCACAATTAAAGTGGAATTATCTGCAGCAATATGCAATCAGAAAGTGCTACTTTTCCTGCTCGATGTTCTGTGTTCAGTATGGTGGAATAATTTGTAAACTGTAATATGCTCATTGTGTGTAGATGCATTTGGTTTCACGGCTACTGAACTCGAAAATTACACTTGAGCACATCTGTAATTGTTCCTCAGCCTTGACAATGTTGTTAAATTTAATATCTAAAGATATTCACGCGACTGTCGACTTAACACATTTTTCTTCACTCATTTTTGACTTTGTTAATGGTTCTTTAAAAAATTATTTTACCTCGTTATTAACCTGTGGATTATTCTGGAGGGTAAAGAAAAAAACTGCAAATTTCAGCAATCTCACGTGCCGATGCGGTGCAATGGAGTTTATCTATGCACGCTGCAGGCAACAGTAAATCCGAGGAGACCAAAGACAAAACCAAGAAAGTGGAAATGCAGAGTGCATTGTCCCCATGAAATGACCCATATCGGAATAACTGCACTTTAAGCATGCATGAACTGCAAAGAATATCGTTGGAGGGAACTGTGAATTAGCGCAGCATGTAATTATTATTCATATGCTTGACAAATAGGAAAGGAAGCCAAAAGTGGCTTTAATGGAGCCACCCATAAAAAGAGAGAGAATGAAAAAGAGAGAATGTTTTATTAATGTGTGTTAGCACCTCTTTTCCTACATAGCCGAGGCGGAGGGTTATCTTTTGTCTCAGCCTGAAACACCTTGCTTCTCTACAGCAGGGAACAACTCAAATTCTGTCAATCACATATCAATTATTTAGTTCTCTAAATTAATGAGTTTCTACATATTGGCTAATGGGGGAAACAGAGAAATCGATAAATTCTTTTGCAAGGCAGGCAGGTATTTCATGCCCAACAGAAATTGTCTGGCAGACCTGTTATATCAAGTATTCTCCTGGGAAAATAACACTCAGCCAAATCTACATCAGCCAAAAAAAGAAAGAAAAACAAAAACACTGTAATTTGGTTCATGTAATCAGGATCCTTATATCCTGATTACAGTTAGAATATGACCGATGTTTAATCACTTTATGGGGTTCAACATCTTCAGCCCAGCACGTGAGATGTTTCTTACTGTACGTGATGCTGCTTAGTTGCTGATGATGGCATCTGTCATCAATTAGGCAATCCTGTTAACTGAAACTCAAACATGATGCTTCATCATTAGGCCATTACAACTCCGATGTAATCTGGTTTTATGAATCAAATTACCTGTGTCCTACATGACTTTAATAGACTCTGAGCTGGGGTTTATGCTGGCGGTGGGGTTTTTCGTTGATAGGAAATGAGCAATTCCTTTGGGATTGCAAATGAAACCGCCTTAACATTTAAAGTAGCACGGCAGCCCAGGAATGGCATTTCATCCGTCAGTGAAAGGAAGGGATTGATGACGAAGCAGCGGCTTGTGAGGTGTTTTTGTGGTTTTTCTTGCAGGAAAAAATAGAAAAAAACTCAGGCAACTAGCAAAGCAATTAAGATGCCTTGGAAATAGAGGTCGTTCAGGACAGTGTTGACAAACCACATGAAAGTATTTCAAAATCACTATAAGCACCGCGGCCGCATTGACCAAGACTCACTTCATTATGTGATGAATGTTCAGAACAGTGTTGAAGTAAAACAGCAAAACAAAAAAAATCGAAAAGTTTTTGTCAGCTGTCTCTGCCAAGGGTTCACAGAAAGGGCACTGCCAGTGTGAAGAGAAAATAAAATTCTGCCCGTCTCAAACTCTCAGATAGCTGAGGCAACACTGAAAACATTTTGCTCCCAAATGTCGAGGAGACATGAACAGCCGTGGGGCAACGGTTGATGAGCCTTTTTGCCCAAGCTAAATAAGGCCTGTTGCCCTACACTTGTTTTTCACCTGCCAATCTGTCAGGGAACAAGCAGACGTCTTACTTGGCAAAAAAACAGGGTGATTTCATTATATGATGAATATGCCCCCCCTTACTGTAGAATCAGATCACAGCTTGCAAAGACTAGCACAGGCTCACTGAGCAGTATTCCTAGTTAAGAAATCCTTCTACTTTTGGCAAAAAGGCCAACCAAAACTCTCCTCAAACAAAATTGGCATATGCAAATATTGACCCTTTTATAACATGAATAAATACTCTTTTAGAAAACTCTGTCAAGTTGAAGGAAGATTGCAAGTAAATACAACAGTTTTAAAGGTTAAATCCTCCTTTGATTATTCCAATCACTGTATTAAACATTTAATGTCCACCAAACGTAGCCTTTAGGCTAACAGCTGTACGACTCCCCGAACCAGAGACGTGTCCTCCAGTGGACCTTGTAGTCTCCCAAATGTCTTTACAGTCACAGAGGTGTTGGTGGCCTCTCTCAGCTGACATTGCATCATAAGAGAGAGTTTTAGTGGGGTTTTGGTGTCATTACTAGGATGGTTACCAAGCAGGAAACAGGAAACAGTGGTCAGACGAGATCAACGGATGCTGCAGCATTAATCACGATTAAGCACATTGATTTGAAAATCTATGGGTCGAACAAAGTGATCCTTTTCAGCAAATGCTGTATAGTTGATCCAGCTTATCCTCGTGGGGGTGAAGGAAGTCTGCCCCATGGTGACAGAGTGAAGTGTGTACTGTATATATCAGTGACATTGGCGTATGGAAAAGGAGAGGCAGCTCTTTCCATCTAAGGGCCTTCAGAGGTGCTGGAGGGGATGTTAAAGCTCTTGGCATTGGCTGGTGCATCTAACGGACTGGAAACAAGCCTTTATATTCAGAAATTTATGATCTCAACTGAGGGGAAAGGAGTGTAAAGGGGAGGAGAGAGGAGAGGGTACAGGGAGAGACCTTGGGAGGTGAAATGAAGGACATCTACCAAGACAAATTCTCATCAGCAGATGTCGATGAGAGACACCCAGCTAACAGGAACAAATGGGATTGCTTCGATCTCAATTTGACGTGTTTTCGAAAGCCTTCCTCTCTTTTGCGTTCAATATTTCTTCTTTCTCTTTACCATCTGTTCCCTTAGTTGATGAAGCCCGGCAGCTGACTGCACCTAACAAGACAGATAAGGAAACAAAAAAAACTATTTCTTTAGCGAAGGTGGTTAAAAACCTCTGTAGTTCATTCGAAACACAAACTCAGCATATAAATGAACATTTTATACCCCAGAATGAATTGAACCATCATCAGGCCTACAACATCACTAAACTGAGTAATGTGTATTCACGGGGTTAAACGGAGAGGACACAGTTCCATGCAAGCAGACTGAACTCATATATCCACTGACAGTGGAGCAAAGTGGCTTTTTCCCGTCTCCAGTCTTTCATTGTTCCCCCTCCTGTCTCTCAGGTTGACTGTTGGCAGAACGCTCTGCAGGATGATTATGTTGGCAAGTGATGTACTTATGAAACCAGGTGATTAATCCCCCAAGGGTGGCAAAACAGCATCAAACTGCCCCCCCTTCCCCCCTCCCCACACACACAGGCACACACACATACACACATCACTGCGGGACAAACCTTCCCGTGCGACCCACTGCGACCCCCGCCGCCACACATCAACCCAGGGAAAATGTTAGATCTACGCTGCTCTGCCACATGTGGGGAGCAGGATACTTTTTATTATCAGTAAGGCAGGTGCCTATGAAACATGTTGTTCTTTACATGTAAGTTCTGAATGCAAACAGGTCATTATGCCTCGGATCCTCAGACAATAGTGAGAAATCAAAGATCCTTGCAGGATGATAGATATCATAAAGAGGCTGCTATAAAGTGGGTAGATATGTCTAATTAATCCCATAAAATGAATCAATTAATCAAATGCAGTTGGTTACATTTTCTTGCTCTGCGTACAGTCTGGTAAGTACTATCAGACGGACTAAAGAGGATTGGTGAATACACTGTCAAGGTCATTATCAAGGTCACTTTCTAATCCCAGTGGTGTAATATGTCTCAGAGCCAGCAGTGAATTGGCTTTTCTGGGGTTTTTTGCCCTACTTTTTGGTGAATATCCTGTAGCTGGTGACCCATGTCACCGAGGACAGACTTTGTCTTCCTTTAAAGGAAGCAAAGCGTGTTAGATGTTGGTCACATTGGATTAAAACCAATCAAGGCATGTATGTGTGTATGTATCTGTGAGTGTGTGTGTGGTTGTGTGTATGTGTGCATGTGTTTGCTCATTTTACTTTCACTTCATATCTTTTCAGTGCACCTCTGTGCTGCTTTCTTTATGCACCACCCAACCTTCTGCCATGGAATCCATCCATCTTCCTCGCTGTTTAGTGGTGATGGAGCGACATGACAAGGGCACGTGAGCCAATCCATTTCCACCTTGTCATCTACAGGCATTTCGATCTGCCGCAGTGCTCTTCCGTCTCGATTAGGGGTGGTCTGCTTGCGGAAGACTTGTCTGTGTGTGTGTGTGTGCGTGTGTGTGTGACTGTGACATGTGGTCTGAGGCTGAGCTGGCCCTTATCCTCTCATCCACCTGTCAGCACCAAAGCCATTGTCATGGTGAGGCTCTTCAGAGCACTGCCACCTAACCTCTGCGATGACAATTACCGTGTCCTGGAGGTGGAAAATGGCAGATAGCGCCACCCAATCTCACGTGACATTTCTTATAATTGATGAAATGGCCTGTCTTGTTTCTTGGTGGATGCTGGGAGATTATATGGGCTCTGAGCGCAACCATGTCAATACTGTCGGCCTCTGAAACAACAGATATGATCTAGTATGATGTCGAATTGATCAATAATATGCTGGACATCTCAACATCCCTTGAAAAAGGAACTCATTTTGTTTAATTTTATTAATACCATATCTCTCTACAAATATGGTGAAATTGGAGTTAATAATTTATTTTGAATTGTATTACTGACAGATCCAGAACATGTGAGAGGATGTTTTACTGTTTACATGGTCTTATATCCTGTTCTATACTCCCTTTCTACGATAAACCATGTCACATATCTGATATTTGTAATAAATCAAATGTCCAGTTCCTTGTGTGTTGACCATAGATACATGCTAATCTACTGTTTCAACAGGGCTACTGTAAATCAAATCAAATCAAATCAATAAGGAAACAAAAGTAACCAATTTGTTGCCTTGTTAAGTGTTAGTCACCTAAAGAAACACTTAAAATCCTTCTCCACAATGCTTAAATCGTTAAAACCCATCCACTCTGATGAAGTGAAATATGCTTCACGTGTCTTCACTAATGCAACGCATGTTAGCCAACAGACGGTGTTAATGGGTTACGTTAGGAAACAATTGAATCTGTTCTTTAGCTTGGTCAAATCCTTGTGTAAACATCAACCTGCAAATTCAATAAACATGCAAATCACTATAATAAAGACTCGCGCTTGTAGATACATACACTCTAACTGTGTTTTATAGAGCTTAGGTCCACTTGTTTATTTACAGAAATGTGTCTGATTCTGAAAGTGTTTGTTTAGCTCATCCTGTTAAATCCTTATTGGAACAAACATGGTGAGTATCATAGAAGACACACACACACACACACAAACACTTATGAGCACAAAGCCTGGACTGTATGTTTATCGTGGTAAAATATGTTTGCTTGTCCCTTCAGATGGACACTGAGTTCACCATTGTGCTCATCCTTCCGGATGTACGGGCAGCAGTGAAGTGTCCTTCACTTCGGATTATTGAAAAGGATAATTATGCGCATCAAAGCTTCTTTCAGAATCCGTACTGCCTTTAAGTTTAACACCGACCTTCTCTCCTGTTGAGGTTTTCCAGGTCTGTAATGAGTAACTTCTGCCTCGGGGATACAAAGCAGGACACCAGTATCAAAGCATGTAAATATACTGCTAGGAGCTGCATTAGGATGTGCAGTTTTGAAAACAGGAATTTGAATATAGATGCTGCATTATGTCAAAATGTGAATGAACCTGTGTGAAAAGCATTTACGCCAGCAAAAATGTGACACCTATGTGGTGTTGTTTATGTAGATTAAGCCGGGTTTGAGTTCTCCTTGAACCAAAACAGGGCTTTGTGATGCAGGGGCTGCACATCTTTAACGTACCTCACCTTTGCTGTTACTGCGTGCCAGAAAAGAATTCACAGCATAAAAATATCTGCTGTATACGGCTGCCCCAGCGTTTGCAATCACGGAAAGGCAGCAGATGAGTTTGTAAGGTGACCATTTGCAGCATTGTTCGGGAGCATCTGAACATAACCTAAAGATTCTATACACAACAAATCCAGAGAGCGTGATTTGGGCTTAATAGAGGTGCTGCATGCACGGCTGGGCAGTTATTGGTGTGCACGGTTGCATCCATACATGCATTCTTCACCACACCGGCATACCCGTCTGTGCAGTCTGTGTCCTGTCTGCTGTAAACAGAATTACTGTAAGTAAATGTCTCACAACAGCATTGTTGTGTTTTAATTTTCTGCACAGGCCCACAGAGCGACATGACTATAAATGACACCAGGGGGTGAAACCATCCACATTTAGGTGCTTCACCAGGAAGTTTTAAAAGCTGCTCAGTGTTATCAGCATAATAAAGCCCTGCTGCTGTTTAAAACGAGTACTGAGAGCTAATAGATATGAATAACAACGCTGGTAATCCGCGATGAAAATCACCATCTGATTCAATTTCCAGCCAAACAAAAGTCTCTCTTTTCAGCCGGAGCCTCTCTGCCAGGTGCACTTTGTTGCTAATACACATCTGAAGATGACTAATGGACTGATCTCTGCACAGAATGGTTCCTGCTTTGAGCTTCAATGGCGGCGCCAGGTAATTTTCATTTTAATTTCCAGGATGACCAGTTTGTCATCTCTTCCAGATGTGGCCGGGACATTTTTATTTTTTCCATGTACAAAAGCCTTTAGCCCTGCAGGACTTATCTGGACTTCGTATTAACATCTATTCACTTTCAATCCTCTGATGTGTAGCACAACTTTAGGGAAATGCAGAATCTGATCAATTATCCAACTAAATTATATCTATTGGGCTAAATGTTCAGAAAGATGCAGCTGCAAACCTTGTTAGTATAACTGCAGATAGTTGCGAAGCAGAGACACGCAGTAATAATATCCACTCATGCTTTAGGAATCATTAGCAAGAGATTAATTTCAAACTCTGTTAACGTAACATGTAGGAGAACAGCATTTAGAATTTATTTGGATGTTTACACACACACAAACAAACACACACACACAAACAAACACACATACACTACCTAAACAAAGTTTGTAAAACCACGGGTGACGCCACCTTACAGCTCCATGAATGAGGTTAAAGACAAAACTGCAGCATTTAAACTTGCTGTTTTAGTTAAAAAGCCATCTCTGCGTTCTGACATCTCTACCTGTTGAAATAACGTCTGTAAACATGAAGCTATGAAAAGCTTTGGGTTGTTTTTCTTCACCAAATATCTCTTTAGATGAGAGTCAGAACGCGGTGCCTCTTGGTGTTGAGCAGCGTGGAGGTGTGCATCAAGGTCAGCTGTTAGACTGTAGATGCAAACTGTTGACCTTAGTGACAGTCTCCCGTGGTGCCCAAAAGGCACATTTAATAAGTGAAAGTCTGACTCCCTTCATTTAGTAGTCAAGGTCAGCGACCTGAGCATCGGTCTTCCTGATTGGCTTAATGATTGTTTCAACCTCATTATCTTTGCCTCCAACCATCTCCATCCCCTCGCTCAATCTGTCTTGTATGTTTTTTTAATGCTGATAGAAGACTTGTGCAAGCGGACACCACGGGCCTAAAGTCTCTATGATGGTCTGTCACCTCACCCACCGCGGCTCATTTATTTAATGTGGCCTTTCTTCCATGGAATTTCTCTAGAACTCGATCGCTCTCCCTATTTTACATTCTGTGCGGTTTCCCTTGGCTGATTCATGTCATTGTATTTGTGAAAAACAAGTTTTTCAGGATGTTTTCCAGAGTGTCTTATAGGATTTGTATTTCTTCCACTTTTTAAAGTCTTTGAGGACCCACTGAAGGCGAGGAACCACTAAAGTTTAGGCTCATCAGACAATGTCGGCTAATTGACTTTGGAGTCTTTCGCGAGTCTGAAGGGTGCTTTCATTACTCTTGCTAATATTCCATCTCTTACCAGTCTCCTTCAGTCATAAATCAATCATAAATGTGGGGGCTGCTGGAGGCTCTGAGACCTCGGCAACACTTGTTTTCACAGCTGCTGCTTTCAAAGCTGCAAAGTCGATTTCTTTTTCACTGAAATTGCTCCACCAAAGCAAAAAGGAGCAACAGTTGATTATAAATGGCTGATTTGAGATCCACTTTACCCCACGGTCTGAGGAGGCTGAGAGGTTTAGGAGACACGGAGGAGGTGCATTTAAGCCCATCTGCTTATCAAGCAAAAAGAAAAAAGACAACAGGAACAAGAGTTACAGCGTTTCCGTCTGAATGAAGGTGAATTCTGACTGTCACCAAACTGGTTTTGCTTTGTTGTCATAATATGTTGCCATCGGGGATGTGACTGTCCCTCCAGCGTTACTGGAGCCGGGACTTGCACCCACTGCGAACAGTGTAATCAGCTGTTCCTCCGCCACAGTTTTGAACATCTTTGTGTAGAACAAAGAGCGCCCCTCGTGTGTGTGTGTGGACGAGGAGGCTGGGTATTGGACAGCGTGTCAGGAGAAATCTGTCAGAAGCACTGAGGCTGCAGCCTCAGGCGGACCGTCCCCTCAGACTAAGGGGTTTACCCCATGAATGGAGACACTTCTTGTGGAAATTATCTTCAGAAACTCAACTGTCACTGACATCAGACTTGCCCTCCCTCCACACACATACACACACACACCCTTGTTTTTCATGCACTCAATTCAATCATATTTACTCTAATTTCAAGACAATGCCTGAGGGTAACTCCCCGTGCTCCTCGCGCCTCCTCTTCCTCCTCATAAACTTTATAACGTCACCTTTCATTTCTTTAGATAAGCAAATAGGCCTCCTGCCTGCTCCCTCCCATTGGCCCGTATGGGGCCTTTCTAGAGGGGAGGTGCTTGAAGCTGAATCCCAGAGAACACTTCCAAACTTTTCCTGTTTTCCCTGTGAGTCACACTGTGAAAAGATAAAGGGGTTTTAAATGCAGGACCTTCAGCTGCTGAGCAGATCCAGGGATGATATGATAATATTATATCAGCTATGTATGGGAATACTCTGAAGCCTGTGATCAGAGAACAACAATAAGGTAAAACATTCATCAGCTTTAATCTTCAGGGGACATTTGAAGGTGTGCTGTGCTGATTTTAATGTTGCTAGTGGTTTACGTCTCCAGCTACACCTTCTGTCATATCTTCACCACAACCAACAACTGACTAAACTTCATCCGCACATAGAAGGTTCTCAGCCTATTTATCCAGAAACAGACTTCTTTGTTTGAGCAAAGTGGTGTGAGAAAGAGGACAGACTCTTGTTGAACTCTGCTTCACTTCTATTGGGCTTTTGGGCTAAACACGGGAGAATGTGCTCACAAATCCTTTGTGCAATGTTTTAATCAGCTCTGTAGGGTCAGTAGGCAGAGGGGGGAAGGAAAGACTTTGACCAAAACACCAAAGTATATTTTGCATTCTTTAGGAAAGAGAGGAATGCTATTAGTGGGAAGTGGTACTCATAGTACAGGAACTTTGTGTGTACACTGAGTAGAATCCACGCCTCAGGAGCCAATCCCTCAAAACAGACATGTGATCTTAAAATATTATATTCAGGACTTTTCTTTTTGCGTTGTTTAGGGAATGTATCCAGGCTGCACTGGTTTTTGAAGTTCCAAACTTGTATTTGTTTGTTTTGTTAACCTGAACTTTTCCTGGCCTGTCCATAATTAATGTCCAGATGCTGTTTTCTGACGTGTTTGCTCTTTTCCCCAGTGTTGGTAAACATAAATAAGCCAGCCATTTCCCATGGGAAAGGGAACTTGCAGATAAACTTACTGTTCTCCCTCAAAAAGGTTCCAGGAGGTCCACACCGCAGCCTCAGCGCACAGGCAGATTTATCCTCAAAGCAGTGAAAGTTATGGTTCTTACTGGGCACTTTAGTTTACATCTACAGATATGCACACCAGTTTGGACCTTTTCAGAGGACTTCTGTCAACAGGGTGATCAGTGATGGTCCCTCTCCTCTAGGACAGATACACGTCTTTAGTTTCTCTCCGCTTGTCCAAAGTGCAGCGTACATGTCTACAAACCTTTGATAATATTTACTGACGATCTAAAAACTGGAAAACAATGTGGATCCTCAACTTAAAATCCTCTTTGTTTGCATATTTACATAACTGGTTGATCTTTGAAGTGTCTCGAAAATTGTCCCCTGATATGAAACCACCTCACTGCTGTGGCTGCAGACCCAGTGCACGTTTCACAGGACACAATCTCAGCAGTTTGTGTAGCTGGAAGTGTGACGGCAACTGTTTGCTAACAAACCATCACTCTGAGTACCCAGGATGGGTCTTCTCTTTTGAGTGTTAACTATGTGCATCAGCAAAACAGACACACACGATGTGTAGAAGCATTCCATTAATTGTTTTTATTGGAGAAAACGGATTTGGACATTGTTCTCTCCTCCTAATTCTGAATGAAAGGGTTAATATAGGAAAATATGTTATTCAATTATTAGTACTGAGGTACATTTTTTGGAGAAACATGTTGCCAAGCGTGTAATGCTGTCCTTTTGACCAGTAGAGCAGAAAATGTTTAAAAAGTTCTTTTTTTCCATCAGCCTCGACAGGAGGAACATTTCTCGTGGCTGCTCGTGGAGTTTGGAGCCTCTGTCACCATGAGAGATCGCCTGGAAGAGCTGCAGAAGAAGTCACGGGAGTTTTCAGAGGCAGCGAGTGAGGATGCCGCCCCTGTTTCAGAGGAGCCTGAGGATGAGGAGCCCGTGGTTGGCGTCGTAACACAACAGGCTGTTGTGTTTGAGGTGGAGCCGGTCATTGACAATTTCCTGTCTGAGGCTCAGAAAATACGAGACGATATAACAACACTGGAGATAGAGGTAAATCCGGATCGACATTCCAGTCGCGCCTAAATCCATGCTAAACATTCCTAAGTTGTGATTTTGTAATGAAATACATTTTTTTGGCCTGTCAACAACAGGTCCTCAAGTTCAGCCAGCAGCAGAAGAGCCTGGTGGCCAGCATGCGTCGCTTCAGCGTAATTAAGAAAGAAAGCAGCGTAACACGTGACATCAAGCTTCAGGCAGAGAGCCTCCACCGACGGATGGAGGCCCTCTCCAAACAGGTCCACAGCACTGAGGAGCTTCACGGACCTGCTGCTGTAACAACCCGAATACAACGCTCCCAGTATGCAGCACTGAACCGCAAAATCCAGCAGGTTAGGAAGACTGTGGTTCTTTGTATCCTTCCACCGTCCGAGTAAATCGTTCTTAAATGGAGTTCATGAAATAAACATGCACAATGATGTCAATACTTATTAAACACTGTGCAAATCAGGGCATTTAGTGCCACAATCGAACAGGTGCTCAAATAGCTCACTGTTATTATTCTTTTAATTTCTCCATCTCACTCTGGCTTATTTTCCTTCTGGTTTGCTATAATTGCATGTGCAGGTAATTCTGCAGTATAATGAAGGTCTGCTGACCAAGCAGGAGCGTTGCAAGCGCTTCATTATCCGGCAGCTGGAGGTGTCTGGCCGGCAGATGACGGAGGAAGCGGTGAATGAGATGATGGCGGCGGGAAAATTGGAGGTGTTCAACGAGAACCTGCTGAATGACGCCAGAATCACACGGGCACAACTGTCAGAGATCGAACAGCGACATAAGGTATCGCGCTGGTCTTCAGTCAAAAACGGGCAGATTACGAGTTGTTTTTACAACTTTGTGTCATGTGATTCGTTATGTTGCTCTCCGCACCGTTAGGAACGTTCGATATCAACATTGACTGTGTCCATCTTAACCTTCTCAACACGAGAAGAGAAATTGGTCTTTTTTTTGGCTTGAATTGTGTTGTATGAGTGCTGTCAAACAATTCAAATTATTAATCCGATTAATTACAGGGTTTCTGTGGACTTATTTTGATTAATTGAGATTAAATATTATTCATCTTATAATAATTCCATTTGCTTGTCCATGAGCAAACAGACAAACAGACAGAGGGGTGTGTCGCAAACATAGGCGTCGGGCTTATGTGGCAGCTAGAAAAGAAAACTCCATCCTGCACAAACTGCCTAATACATTTGTAATAATGTCAGGTGACTGTTCTGTCTCACAGGTTTCTACCTATTTGTGCATGCGTGATGGTGATTCTACTTGGAAAAACTGTGTGACATGCATTGCAGAGATGCAGAGTCATTCTCCACTGCAAATGGGTTAATGGCATTAAAATTTTTAATCAGATCAATCATGATGATGGATGCATTTTGACTGCCAATTAATCTCCTCTTCATTTGCCAAACACAATTAAAATGTGGTTGTTATTGATTTATACTAATTTATTTTGGAAATAACGAGCTTTTGGGTGAGTGGTTCTGATATATCCCACATGGTCTCATCCTTTCCCCCAACAATAGGAGCTGTTGAGCCTTGAGAACAGCATGAAGGAGCTCCATGACCTGTTCATTGACATTTTCTTGCTGGTGGAAGAACAAGGAATCCTCATTGACCATATTCAGACCAACGTGGAAAGGACACAAGATTACGTGGACACATCTAATGAGAAATTCAAATTAGCGGCCAGGTACAAGAAGAGGAACCCGCTGCGGCAGCTGTGCTGCTGCTGCTGCCCTCCCTGGAGATGCTGCTTATGAAATAAACAGCATCTCCTGTTTACGGCCGTTCCATTTCACAATCCACTTCCATGAAGGGGTAGCCGCCATTGGATCTGACGACCATGGAAATGAAGGTTACGGCTGTGCAGTTCTTGCTGGTCAACAGAGGGATGGAAAAGTCAAATTCAGCAGAGCAGAGAAAACAATTAGGGGGAAGCCTGATTTGACATTTGAGCTGCTTGTTTCTTTGGAGGGGATGTGAGGCAACGGCTATTGAAAGAGACAGTTCAGTGAGAGCTCCCGGCCAACGCTGCTGCTTATTGGAGACCTTCATCAGAGAGAGGTCACAAACAAGGAGATCAGGAGCCCAGCGCTTCTACCGCTGCCACAGTATATCCGTTTATATAGTTTCTGCATCAGAGAATCACAGCAGTGACCATTTATTGGACACCCAGTATCTGCACTTTAAGACTCATTTATTCGCAAGTTTGGATTGACGAGCAGAAAAATTCACCTTTTACAATCAGCCATTAGGACATTTCGTATTTTAAATATTCAGCTTTTGATCTGGAAAAAGTCCTTTATTCCGTTGCACAGCAGAGGGAATTTACTTAAAGCCTGGAATAAAGAGCCTTGATCAAAACATTGGTGATATAGAGATAAAACAGTCATTGAGAGCATCTGTGTATGTGGAAGGTTGATTTTCCTACGTTGCATCTAGAACTGTGATAAAACTGCTTGGGTGGAACGACCTGGGATTATTTTATTATTATTGCTGTTGTTATTATTTAAGTACTTGTCTGTAATTACATTTCAAAATAAAAGCTGCTTTAGGGAGTCTGAAAAAAACTATAAATAAAACAAATGGAATTCCATTTTTGGAATATGACCTTGGGAACTGATGCCACGTTGGATGATTTGTATGTTCGCAGAGTAAATTTCAAATAAATAATTTTAAAAAAGCATCTTGGAAGTTACACCCTAAATGCCATGAAATATATTGCATGAAGTATTTTCAGGACACGGAAAGACTTCCTGAGACATCCTGTATTCCAGTGTGTGCTTATGGTGACTCACTGACCTTTGGTGTCTTGTGTCCAGAACTAAATACAGGTGAACCGGGTGTGCCTGGGACTGACTGGAAATTCTGGTTTTCAGCTGTTCCCTGCTACCCTCCAGTGTGTAAATAGAACCGTTCCATTCCTGCAGATGGAAAGAAGACACCCTTTAGCATTTAGTGTTCCTGTGAACTAAAAATTAAAGGTAGAACACCTAAAGGAAACAGGTTTTCCTCTGAAATATAATTGCCGCTTTGGAAACCTAAACAGGCATCCTTTCAGCTGAGGATTAGATATTAGGATATAATGTCAGCAGAGATGTATATTTGTATTCACGCAACATTACATTTTACTGTAAGTTAGCCCAGCTTCTGATTGCACCTGAAGAGAAAATAAAAATAATTAAAAAAATGCAGGCCTCCTGAACAGCAACAATGCCATCCAGTGTTCACTGAGATAATTGCCAGTTTAAAAAAAAGTGGCGTGCATGTAGCAGAGCCCACTGTGCAGAGTCTGTCAACAGGATCTCGCAGCAGGGATGCAACAGACTCAAAGTTCCAGCCCTTCTAAACTGCTGCCGGCATCTCTGCGAGGACCCACCGAGCTGCATGAATCCCTGCGAAGCCTCACGCGTGCCTGGCTAAAAACAGCAGAGGAAAAGGAGAAAATAATTGGAGAGATCACGCTCTCGTCTCGTTGGTATTGAGATGAAAAGACGACACGTCCCAGACTGAGCTGTCAGAATGCAGACACGTGCGGCATATGGCCAGCCATCTCCACCGCCAGGAGGAGCGGGAATAACTGGAGGATTTCCACCGAAAAACAGAGACGGATAACAGAGCAGAGAGGATCTGTGGCTGTCGAAAGAGAAAGAAAAACTAGGGGAGGTTCTGCAACTCTTTTCTGAACAGAATACACTAGAATGTATGTGTTTCATGTGCTAAATTTGCAAAAGACATCCAAAGTTTCTGTGGTTTTCTGATCTTTTGGAGCCTGAGAGAAAGCTCCTCCTTCCAGGTGCATCTTCCCAGGAGGTGGGGGAGGTTCTGGATCCACCCACAAACATTAAAGTAACGTGCCATTCATTTTCTAATACTTCACAGAGATTCCACGTCTGTGATTCAGAGAGCGTCATGGTTCAGGGTCGCGTGCTGGACAAGCAGTGTTGGTTTCCAACAGTCTGCCGACTCATCGTGTTGACTCAAGGATCTGCAGTCAGACCGGCCCTTTGACACCCTGCGAGCCGGTCTTTTCTGCGTGAGCCAGCAGGACCAGCCCCTGCTCCAAAGCATGACAGCCCAAAGACAAGAACCTCCTCAGGTTCAACAGACCCAAATCACGAAGACGTTAAAAAAAAAGAAAGAAGCTGCAGAGGCTGTTTCGATCCGTGTTTATGATGCGGATCATGGCTGAGCCAGACAGCATTACAAGGATCTCTGTGTACGTTGGACGCATGTATTTCCTCTATCCGCTCCGTCAGTAACATCGCGGACCCGACAGACCCCAAACCTGCGAGCAGCATCAAAGGGACCCTCCTGTGTGGAACCCCGGCTGTGGTCACACGGGGCTGACTTCACTTTACTGCCGCCTTTTATCACTCCCATCAAATTTGGAACCGGGGGGCATCAGGACCTTCAGCAAGTGATAAATCAAAGGGGGTAGCAACAACGGGAGCTGCTGGAGTACCCAGAACTGCAGCGTGATATCACTGATTTCAGGTCTCTGATCTGCACGGCTGAAACGCTGCTTCAAAGCTGTTTCTTTTTCTTTAAACCCTAAACAGTTCACTCAATCCTTAATTACATGTTTCGGTCTGACCTCAATGAGGCAGCACAGAGTGCAAAGGGTTCTAAAATGAAAGAATATGGACATACGTGCAGTCGTGAAGTCTTCGGATGAGAGGAGACGTCTGAGCTGACTGATTCCAGCTGCTGAGTGATGTACTCAGAGCACTGTGACAGTAATACCAACAGTAGTGATGAGGTCACTGGATGTGATAAGGACATGTAGAGAGTTATTATACCAGCTGCATTTGGCTGGGAGAGCTCTGTCATCATGAGGCAATTTGATATTTCTGTAGCTCAGAATTCACTCTTGCAACCGAATTCAACAAAACAAGGACGATGAAGCGGAACCAGAAAGAAGGAACACTGAATATCTCGTCCCTATACGTGAATGGGAATGTAGCTAACAGGAACAAAAGGGGTGCACTGTAGAGCGTGATTCCAAAAATGATGGAAAACACAGTCTTTTAGGTAGCGTTTCATTGTTTTCATCCATGAACATGAGTTGTATTTCTATGAATGCTTCGCGGTGCTCGTTCCGAGAGGCTCTTTTGGACGGCCTGCTTACCAATATATGCGTGCGAGAGAATAGGTGTGTGTAGTAAAAGTTTTCAAACCAGCTGAAGACAAAAGCTTGGTGTTATTTATTGCATTCTGCAGGCGAATGCAAAAACTCAAATATTCTGTCCAGGTGAAATATATGAGGGAGTAATAGGAGCTCTGGGAAGATGGTAGCCCAATATCCATGCGCTGATCAAGTAACAGACACATGTGTATAGCAGCTAAACAGGCTGCACAAGTCTATTTTCACCTTCTTTTTTAGACAGCTGGGTGGATGAGCGGAGACTGGGTTTAATGCTCAGCGTACGCAGAACTGCTGTAAGACAAAAGGGAGCATTATAGCGGCTGTGTGTCAGCTCACCGTCACAGTTTGGCTTCTTCAGCTGATGTAAGAGCAAGAAGCCCTACCTGACAACGCACTTGTAATGGTTTGTCAGGAGCAAACACTGCACACTCTCAGCTTGGTCTAATGGCGATGTGCGTTGCCGACTCACGCCGCGCTTCTCTTGGATTGGAGTTACCCGTGATGTGTGCTTTAAAGGGCTCCTATCCTCCTGCAATTTGATGTTGTGATACTGGGAATCGTGGAGGACAACACTCGGCGGAAACGATGCGCGTTGCCAGAGCTGCAGCTGCAAACACAGCCTGCAATCATCCCATCAGTCAGAGCCAATCGATGCAGGAAACGAGTCAGTTTCACCTCTTCTTTGTTTAAAATTCATGTATGACTTTTCCTATTTTTAAAATTTTCATTACAGGTGAATGACAAATACCAGCCTATTCCAAATGCCCAGTGTAGATGTTTAAAGATGCCTTTATTATATCAGGTGTGTTTAAATGTATGTGTTAAAGTTAGAATTACTGTAATCAGTTAGTGATTTAAACACGTGCCGAATCACACATATCGACACTCATATCACGCACACCCTGCCAGACCTCTGGTGCAACACACTAACTTTTACAAAGTTCCTGGTGGCGCTAAACGTGTTACATGAGTGATGAAAGTCTTCATTATGAGGCAGACAGGTTAAATAAACAGGTTACGGTGGAAAAGAAACTGCTAAATAAACTCCGGAGAAGTTAAATAAATCGGATACAGTGACATCATAAGCGCCCCATAAATAAAAGGATGGTTTGGCCAGCAGAGGGAGCTGATATGCAAGAATTACTCTATTAAAATGGAGTCATTTTCTTAACTGCAAATTATTCTTTTTAACACAGAAGATACTCCCGAATCGTTGCTCTAACGTTTTCAATAGATCTGATGTTTTCTGATCTTGTGTTGATTCCCATACTTCCCAATAAAGGCTGGGCAGTGGGAGGGCAGCATGGGGAGCTCAGCTGACACAGACATCAGGACAAAGAAGAGGTGCAAATGAACTGAGAAGTGGGTGAACAAAACGCCTCTCGGTGGATTTCTCCCTTATTTTGCTGTTATTTGTGCCCAGAGAGCCGTGCTGAACAGTTATTCCACCCTGTGACCACGCACTCACCCCCCACCCCCCCACACACACAACCGGATAAATGCACGTGCAGCCTAAACATGTGCACTATTGCGAGAGTTGATGATTCCATTTTCTCCTTTTGCAAAGGTGTTCTTTTGACCTTGCCTGGTAGCGCCCAAGCTATTAAGAGCAATCGAGCTGATCTCGTCTCGGTCCAGTCCGTTCTGCGTAACAAGAAACACGATCCTGACTCAATGCTGTACTTTACCTTGTCATCAAACTCTGTAGAAATTGATTAGATGGTTCCCTGAGCCTCATAATTTTATTTGCTTTATTGGATAACTGTGCAGGGAAACTGTTGTGTGGTCTGCTGCAGAAGCAAAGTGCATTTCAGCACAATTTCTGCTCTCGCCATCAAAAAAAAGAAAAAAGAACGTTATTTCTCATCTATAGACCCAACTGAAATGCTCTGCTGACATTAATCTCAACCGCGAGTGCAGACGTTCCGAAAATGTTGCTTCTGCCTGTGATATCAAAAAATATGAAAGCTTTTCACTCGAAAACTGAACCCAGACAGTAGGAAATTCACCCCGGTTGCAAGTGTTTCAAAGCACTCGCATCTGTTCTGAATGCAGATTGGATTTTCTCAAGGTCTACCCGAACACGCAGGCCAGCTGAAGCGCGCTGCAGGAAGCAGCATGTGGGATTCCATTTAATATGGCCAACTGTAAATGTCACAAAACATCACCATTATCTGCATTTGGAGGCACATTCCTCTGTTTAACTGGAGGGAGAAAACATCTGTGTGTTCAGGACGGGACGGCAGCATCTCCATCTGTCTCATCTGGTCCCACCATCAAACCTTCTGCCCGGGCTGGTTTCTTATTCTTTTTGATCATTTCTACATAAAATCACAGAAGAAAATAACGCGCCGGTGTCACGACAAAACAGAAGCTTTGTCGTGGATTAAAACTCAATGTGTTCCACGCAAGTGACGGGTGGGCTCGCACCAAAATGGAACGCGAATGTCTGAATCCATTAAGAGATCCTGTAAATATTGTGTGCGGAGGGAGCGCAGCAGCTTAGCTTGCGGCCCTCCAACCTGTCTTTCTTCTGCGGTGAAGGCTGCTTTTATTTCTGACGGCAGCCATGGGAAAGAGTCGAGCAGCCAGCAATCATCAAGTGTCAGCGGGTTATGGATCGCGCCGCTTCTCCAGCCAACCCAGGATGCACCTCGGGGACTTCATAAAACTCCTGACTCCAGGCCAGCAGCTCATTAGGCCTCACGCGTACCTTTGCCCTCCATCTGACAGCCCTTGGCAAGCATTGCCGCAAATTCGGCGGTGTTTGTAGATCAGTGATTAACGCTCGTGCATGCACGCACGCCGATGATTCGCAGTGAAGAGGACCCTCCTGATGGGACGATGGCTAAGCCCAACTCAAAAAGGCTTTCCAAATAAATGAATTCAACACATAAGATTTCATGGTGATATGTGGATTAATGAGTTCTAATTCCATATTAATTTACTTTTCACTGTATTTTCCCCATCCATGAGTGTGAATATCTGCTCCCTGTTCCTGGTCATTAGGCTTCCCATTTTTCCATGCAGACAGCCTCTCCAGTTGCTTTAAATGTATCGCGTTTGGAGCAGATACTGGGCTTCGCCCTCGAAACGGCGGCCGACGCTTTACAGACACTCACTAAACTGGAAGTGGGGAGAGGGGGGAAAGAAATAAGACTAATCATGAATAAATTTCCTTCTCATCCGCGTGGCCGAGATATTCTATTTACAACACATTTCTTTGGCTCTTTATATCCAGTTAATGAGATTTCAAATACATGTGAAGGAGCGGCATTTAAATTGCTATTCAGTCTGGAGGCTTGGCGCTGGGAAGAGAGAAAGAGAAAAAAGAGGGATTCCACCAAATGACAGAAGAGCTATTACCGGACCCGTTCCGTTCGGAGAACAGAGCGGTGCTGGGAAATGCAATAAGCGACTGCCACCATTGGGATTGTTTGAGGCTCTCTGACTTTTAATCTCGAAGGTGTGCCGTGAAAGGGAACGCAGGAGGAGTCTGAGAGGAGGACGAAGAGGAGCCGTTGTCAAGAGGGTTCTATTGTTTTCAATCATGCGGTCCCAAGACTTGACTGTTGTGTATTTGATATACAGGGAAGAGAAATGATCGCACATATCTATTGATTAACTGAGAATTATTCTGATCCCGTGCTCCTTCTAAGTGGTTCTCCTCCGAGCAAATGTTCATCTAAGCCATTAAGTCTGAATTTACCGTTAAATAGAGTGAAGTAGTGGCACAGAGGTTTTTGTCTTTCTTTTTCATCTTCCATGAAAAGGTTTCAAATGGTTTAGAGTACCAGAGGAGACGAACACATCCAGCCCAGTCTGACCTCTTCCACAGCTGGAGGGCAGACGCCCCGAGAGGAAGGATGGTAATGAGTGAAGGAGACTTCTGGAGGCTCCATAGAGTTGAACAGTCAGAGACTAACATGATTAAGACAAGAGGATGTGAGAGAGAGAATGATGGGGGAGAGAGAGGAGGGGGGGCAGAAGGAGAGGAAGACAGAGGGAGAGAGGAGAGAGAGGAAAGAGAGGGGGAGTGAAAGGAAGAGAGAGAGGAGGGGGGGAGTGAAAGGAAGAGAGAGATAGGAGAGAGGGGGGAGTGAAAGGAAGAGAGAGGAGAGGGGGAGTGAAAGGAAGAGAGAGAGAGAGGAGAGAGGGGGGAGTGAAAGGAAGAGAGAGAGGAGAGGGGGAGTGAAAGGAAGAGAGAGAGAGAGGAGAGGGGGAGTGAAAGGAAGAGAGAGAGGAGAGGGGGAGTGAAAGGAAGAGAGAGAGAGAGGAGAGGGGGAGTGAAAGGAAGAGAGAGAATGGGAGAGATGGGGAGACAGAGGGAGAGAGGAGGAAATATACCAGTGAGAGAAAGAGAAAGGATGGAGAGAGAGGGGAAGGGGTAGATGTGAGGGGGAACAGACAGAGAGAAAAAGAGAGAGGGACAGCAGAAACAATAAACAATAAACATTAAACAAGAGCGACACAGTGAGAGACAGATGGACAAGGAGAGACGGAGAGAAAAGTGAGAGATAGATGGACGGACACAGAGAGACAGAGAGAGAGAGAGAGATCTAGATTGATGGACATGGTCCAATGGTCCCTCGTCAGCTCCCACTCAGGAGAAGGTAGAAAGGCTGTTTGTGGTTCTGTTGTTAAAATGAGCCAAACGCTCTACGTTCTGCTCAGATATAAACATCTAGATTGTGTCGGTAGTTCAGAGCAGAGGGAGGCGGAGCGGCTGGCTGGTGTATGGAAGGACCATACACCAGCAACCCCGAGCTTTAGCGGTGCACTCAGACCACAAGGTGGTCCTCAGGAAATGTATCAGCATCAAACCTTTATTGCTTAGCTGTGCGTTGTACGTTTATGCAAGCGAACTGTCATAAAAGACAAACTCGGACGTTTCTGACTGTTTTTATTTGCCTTTTGCTTACCAATCAGATCAATAGTCGACGCCCCTGGCCCTGCGCAGTTCTCATAACCATTAGGGAGCTCCGCTGAGTGGGGAAAAGGCTGAAATCTCGATTTCAGATTTCTGTCATGGAAACTGCCTGAACTCGATCATGGAAGTGGACTTTCCTGCTTGCTCACACTTTCAACAGTGAGCAGCTCACCACTTCCTGCGAAGCAGCTTTGCCAAATGTTACAAAAACACAGGGAAACCTTTTATTCAATTCTGTAATGCAATTTTACTTGGCATAGTAGAGCCAGGCACCGGAGCCCCTGTTGGACTGAAACAATGGGTCACAACCCTACAACTCCACATTCCAGTGCGTCAGGAATTTCCCATCCGTCCTGCTGGATCCGCTCATGCGGCTGTTGGAAATGATCCACTTTAATTAAACCATCCGCCATTTAGTTTCACACAATGTGACATTAGATCTCACTTTAATTTCACTTGTCTTATCAGGCAGCAGTAGGAAGAATATTGCCCGTCCAGGCAGAGTTTAATAGCCCCCGTGCAGGGGGGGTAATATTGAGTCTAAACCCTGCACATTTATTTATGGCGCGCACGCTTGCAGACTGTATTTCGTACAGATAAAGCAGAGAATGTAGCTGGGCGCCACGCTGAAAGGTCACTGCCTGCCCTGGCAGAGATTTCACTGCACATAACTGGAATCCCGTCTGATACAACAGCACAACAAGATGTCGGGCTGTAAAATACGCTGTAATTTTCAGCGCCGGGCCAGGCCGGGCCGGGCCGCGCTGACTGTTCCCCGTTTGTATGCCGAGGATGTCAGGCCTCTGCCGGGGCTGGATTGATGACGACGTAAACCAATACCTGCGGATTCTGTGTACGGAAACGTTCTGGGATGGCATCAAAAGAGACAGCTGCTGCAGTCAAAGCTCTAAAATGTCTGATCTGCGCAGCAGTCATAAATACAGGCCCGGACATTTTGCACCGGGAACAGATGGTTTTCCACTTGGCGCTCCCTCGCGCTGGACATCGGGAAGAGTAGAGCGGTCTAATCCATTCTGTCAGGAATCCCACAGGGTATGGAAAACCCCGCTCAGATGGGACACATCTCACCGTCCTGGTCGATGCGTTTGTGGGTCGGCAGATGCTGCTGGACACGTATTGATGGCTGAAACCGACTATTGTTCACTTCAAACACAGAGAAAGAACAACATCCAATTGCCATAATCCAGAACATTGTGTAAAAGATAAATAAACCAGAATGGGAAAATACAATTTTTCATTTTTTGGATATTTGTTAACTTGAAGACAGTGGAAAGACGATGAATTTAAGGTTTGAAAGAACAACCTTTATTGGGATGGAGACATTCACTGGAAGATCACCTTCACTTGCTCAAGGGTCTGCCGTTTCCATTTTGTCCTCTGTAAAGTGCCCTTATATTGTAGAGCTGGGCCCGGACTTCTGGAAGTTCATTCTGGTACCGAAGCATCTGGATGTCAGCAAACCTCTCTGTACCTCTGCGCATTGGTGGTGCTTTCACAGATGTGCAATCACAAGCGCAGCCTGCAGACTCGTCGAATGACTCGTCGTGTGGACTCGTCGGACCACGGCTCACCTCTCCATGTCGAGCCGGGCCGGTCCGGATGAGCTCGGCTAGGTTTCTGTTTGTTCTTGGCGTCTGGCTGTCTCCTTGTATGACAGAGCTTTAACTGCATATTTAAACTGCATGATGAACTTCCAGAACCCATCTGGGAATATCCATCCCAGAATGATGTTGGTTTCAATGCAATGAAGCCTGCAGGAACAAAAGTCAATAGCTGTTCCATCCTACTCGGAAATACATGAGAAAAGGGAAATGAATAAGCAGCAACATAGATAAAAGCTCTTTGTGCTCTTTCAATTGAATAGATGTCAAAAAAAGAAAGAAAATGGCTCACTACTGTAGAAAAACTGTAAGCCATAACAAACAGACCTTCACATGCATTATTGACGCCTGCTGGACGTCGGTATGGATCAGAACCTCTGTTACCAGACTCAAATACAATAACATAGAATATCGATGCTGTGCAGCGTTCCACAGTCCAGATTACACATTTAACCCATGAGAACGAAATGCTTGCATCTGCTTCAGAGGGTGGAATACAAATGGATCAAGGTTATTGTTTATTAGGTCAGATCTCTTCACTTTGGTGACTCATTAACATTCTAACTTCTGTCTCATAGAGGGGGTGATGTTACATCGATGAGGACAACTCAAAGGGAATTTACCTGAGCTGATGGAGAAACTGGTGCATTTGGGTCTATGTTGGATTTGGTTCAAGCCCTTTTACCAGTCTGGCTTCGTTTTTAGCTGTTTGTTTCAGCCTGATAGCGACACTCATGTTACAGGGCGTTCATGCCTTTACTTTAATATCCTGTTTCCACTTCTGTCAGTTGAATGTAACATGCTGACCTAAATTTTAAATAGTAAAATAAAATATGGGGCATTTTAAAACCTTTGCCTTAGCTGTGGTGTATTCGGCATCATTTTGTTTCACCTCTTGCTTGACTTTTTCATCACTCCTGACCTTCTTCCGCTTCTCATGGCGTTCCCACGGGTCCTCCCAGCAGGCTGGTTTCACTGACATGTGTTTGCCAACAACCGACTGGCAACACTGATCACTCAATCCTCTCCTGTCCAAATATTTCCAAATGTTTTCATATCAGAAGTGAATCATTGGAAACTGCGCGGCATCTCTTATTCATGTCAGCCATAAATTATTCTCCCTGATATGAGCTCCAGTCACGTAAGGCAAGGCAGAGGGATGAGGATGGAGGGAGGCCGACTGCAGGGAAAAGAGGGAGAAATGGCCGGATTGACACTGAGGGTCAGAGCAAGAGATTAACGCGGTCAAAAGACGTGACGTAGACAGATGGGAGGCAGCGACGGGGGAAAGTGAGTTAAATAGGAGAGAGCGGGAAATCACAACAGTAGCTGAATCCTTAGTATAAGGAAGATGTGGGCTCTCAAGGTCGCCCTGGGAGTCAACAGTTCATTTTTATCTGCTCATTCTCAGATATTTTGTTTTCTTTTTTTGTGCAGCTATACTTTTTTAAAATAAGAAATAATAAAAGAATGACGTGAAGGATTTGAGCTGAACTGAGCTGGGAATTTGAACAATAATAATAAAGATAATTAGAACTCAGTTGACTAATTAGCCCATCCTTTAAATGCCTTTTATCCCCTTTAGCTTATTTCCCGTATTAATTTATATAACTTTTTCTTTCCTTGAAGAGGCTCAATTTAATGGTCCCAGAGCGGGAACGGTTCTGTTTTACACACTTGTGTGTTCACGAGCATACGGAGATGCGATCACTGTTGGAGGGCTGTCGGAGTGAATAAGCTGCCCCAGACACAGAGCATTTGGAGTTCGGGACATCGCTCAAGTTCCCCTTGACAGTGCTCCGGAAATGTCCTGACACCCATCTCTGCAACTGGGAAATTACACAAGTGGCAATGGTGGGATTTGAACCCACACCCCCAAAGAGACTGGAGCCTTCATCCACACTGCCCTCTAAAGCAGAAGTTTCTGTTCTAATCGACACATTATGAATTAATGGTACCTAATAAAGAGAAAAGTTACATTAATTTACCTCCTAAATATCTAGGACACACACACACACACACACACACACACACACACACACAGGCACAGCGAAATAATGTTTGTTTAGGCTGAGTAGAAAGCACACACAGGTCTTTTTTATGCTGCTGCTTCTGATAAGCTGTGTTCCTGTTCAGGTCACAGCTCAGATGATGGCGAGTAGCCTTCCTCAAACTGTCCCCATGCTGAGCAATAATAACTCCACAACTTAGCTCATCATTTAGAACTCAAGTACTAATTCAGTCTGAATACAGAGATTAGATACAATCTAAGATTCACTTGGCATTTACCTGAAATGAAATTATATTAAACATGCAACACTCAAACATTTAGATCTGAATGCATGAAACACAAGTGATAAAAGTGTTTAGATAAAGACCAGAACGTTTCTGGCATCTTGTGATTCAATAGGTTGATGAATGAGAGACAACTATATCGATGCTCCATCGGCTTCTCGTCCATCTTCGGCAAACTAGAACTCAATTTGTGACTGCTGAGGCATCAGTCAAAAATGATAAGTTTAAAGTTTGGGAATTATCTGACAGAACGGTGCACTGAAGCACAATAAAACCTATTTTAAAACAGCAGAGGTTACACATAGCTGGTTGACAAGTACCGCGTATTTTCTGACATCTGAGATTAGGCAGCATAGAGCAAAAAAAATAAAATAAAACACCAGAGGGGGCAATATCTTTTACACCCTTTCATAATAAGGTGGGCCTCATTCCCATGCATATACTGCCGAGCTTTTAATTAAAAATGAACATTTCTCTATTTAAGCCCTGATTATAAAAAAGCAGGTGGGGAGCAATTAAAATAAATGAATTGTGATGTGCTTCTGTGTTAAAAACCGCTGGGGGCCACTTTAATTCACATTTATGCACACCTACGTCTTAGATTCTCTTATCACAGGTTTCATTTAACATTTTGGCCCACATTCAGAGGAAGAAATGTAGCTAAATTTATGTCTCGGTTGGGGGGGAAAAAATTATTATTTTGAATCAACGAAAAGTGGGAAATGCAGAAAACTTGGTGCCACAGATCATCTCCCAGAGTGAAACACCCGTCACTTAACATTGTTATCAGTATCGTTTTAACATAATAAGAGCAAAGAGAATGACAAGACAACAAAAATTGAAACAACAGTTTTAATATATTCCTTTTTTTAAGACAGATGTAATAAAGGGAGAATTAACTAGGATTACTTTAAAGCCCAACTGAACGAATATGAAATCACTATTTAATATTATAACCAAGTATCACTTGTTTAGGTTCAATTCAATCCACAAAATACAGCCAGTTGTTATTTTTCTTACTTTAGGTTTTTGACTTCCAAACTTCTAAACCTGATGGCAAAAATGTGTGGGTAAAATCATGTTCATTAAAATTGCACCAAAAGCAACTTTAATCTTTTTTTGATCACATTGATGAATGGATCGTTTAGTCGTGATAGCAACTGATCGTTCCAGCTGGAAAAAATGAAAATGAAAGGAAGACCTGAGGAAAAGTAAATGAAATGATGTAGAACGCAATGCAGGCAGGGGGGTTTCAGAGGTGTGTGTGAGAGGAAACACAAGACTGGAGCAAGGGCACGCCCCAGCTCGGGGTGTCGTCTTCAGCTTCAGCCCCCGCTGATGGATGAAGAGACACCAGTAAGAGCACAGTGGCGCGCTGGGGTCAAGGCATTGGAACCAATTTCGAGGAGCCTTCGAAGCCATAAATTAAAGAAGGAAGGAGAGGATTGAATTGCAAGTTTGTGGGTCTTTTTTTTAACCTTTGAGAATCTGAGAATCAAAATCTGCCGGACGGAGAAGCTCAAAATCTCATCTACATTTTTACATTCACAGGTTCATTAAAACGAAAGCAATAACGCTACTTTATGAGTGAGCAACAGAGCTTTTATATGTGTGAGTGTCAGACTTCTGGAGGACCTGTGTGAATGATGTCAGCCCACGTGCGTGCTTGGTCATTGCGTTGCATATGTTTTGGACTCTCATATTGCGTCCAGATGTCCCCGCAAATCAGCTCAAGTCAAAGGGAGCCAAACGTGTTTCATAAGGCCGCGGCAGGTGCAGCCCCTTTCACAGTTTTCTACAATGTGTTAGTGGGTGTTATGACGGATGGGAAGCTGAACGGACACAATTATGGCCGCAGATGCCAAATATCAGATATAATCAGTGTAGCCCCTCTGCAGTCTCAATATAAACAGACAATTTGATCTAATCTATTTACCCCGCCCGCCTGCCCCTGTCAAACAAAGCCTATAGGTAATTAACCTCAAGGCATAAAATTAAAACCTGACAAGTTTCTGAGGCGCATATTTGATTGCTCATGGACAGAGAATGTCTGGAGAATATGTTTGTATGTTGTCTAGAAGATAAAAGAAGGTTTTGCTGTTCCTGCTAAGGTGCCTGTCCTGCAATGGTTATTGGTTTTAGCCCAAAAGAACCAGTAAAAATGCTCTAACTCTTATCTAGATTTATATGTGAGATTTTCTCATTAACTCCAAAAATAACTTTTACTTAACATCCTGGGGTGCTGATCAGGTGACAGTCATGTGACTGGAGAGGAAGCAACCTTCCAAAATAGTGGTACCACCCATATAAAATTCGAGGACGGAGCTCATCTACTGTATAAAAGGTTGCTTTTCAAAGTAACTTTAAACACGAGCAGCATCACAGGAGAAGCAAAGGGCACAATCAGATGAAGAATAAATAACTAATCTTAGAAGATTAAACTAAGAACAATGTGAAGCAGAAACAAATCAAAGAAGTGATGTTTAAAAAGTGTCTGTGCAGCATCAATTAAATACATTTCCAATTCCACTGAATACTAATAATAAATCTGTCCAGTTATAAGATAGACGTGGCTCTCTAGATCTTATCATTCTAACAAAAATCGGACAGATAAGACTTCCAAATGTCTGAAGAAAGCTAAAAATTGCTGCTTTTGTTGTTTGCTGGCATTCTATTAAATATTTTAGCTTAAGGTTTTGAGAACTTTGATAAGTGTGTGTGTGTGTGTGTGTGTGTGTGTGTGTGTGTGTGTGTATGTGTGTGATCTGCTTTGAGCTGTGCATTTATATTATATAGGGCTCACTCATGCAGTGCCACACCGTATCCTGCCATTCTTTTTCAATCACTCCATTCTAATAAGTCAGACCAGTTCAACATTGGTGACAGTTTGCTCAACAACACATTACTTTTATTTCCTCAAGACAAGTTCATGGGAACATCTCATAAAAATGTATGTAGCTGTGATTTATCGCTCATGTTCCAGTCTACCTCTCAGTCACACTGGTGATCTTGTGATCTTACGGTACTTGTTGAAGTGTGTTCATATGGTCCGGGTACCAACTGAGCATATGGTGAAAAACCGAAACATTGAGAGGATATTTGTGAAAACTGACTGCAAACAAAATTCAGAGTTCATCCGTCATGCCATCTCTCTGCCACAAATGTGATTTACTGTCTATAATTTATGTGACTTGTAATGGAGTGAGAGGTGAGAGAAGAGGAGGAGGTCTCCATAGTTGTGGGGGTTATGGAAAACATGTTAGATGTCTGGTTTAGATCATGCTGACTAGACACAAGGAAAAAACAATAAGTAATGCTGGAACCATCATTCATAAACTAGGAGTATCATCCTTAATTCATGCAACTAGACTCACGTGCACATGAGCACGCACGCACGCGCGCACACACACACATCCTCAAAATTAGATCTTTGTGAGGACTCTCATACACATAATGCATTCCCCAGGTCCTTACCCTAACTTGAACCATCACAAAATGACAATATGATTATTACTTTGTCATCTGCAAATACTCTGACCTCTATAAGTGTCCATAACATCATGATTAGAGCAAAATATGCTCTAATGATCAATGAATTATCAATATACAAATACGACCTAATCAATGCAGTTAAAATAGACTAGTTGGTCATGTTGACATTTAACATGCTGTTAATGGAAGTATTCACTCGAAGCAGCAGTTTGTGGGCTTTAAACTACTACATTTAACTGATCTTTTGCAACAACATTCTGATAATCATCTCAAGCATGGGGACGTCCCTATTGAATGGAACTGAGTAACACTGCAGTAATTCAACATTTTTTTTTCAGTCAATGGAATAATGTATCCTAACTGGTTGTCTTTTAATATACTTTGTGCTATTTTCTCACGGTGATTTTTATGGGCACCGGCCAAAAAAAATACAACCCAGATGAAGACACTGGAGGCAGAAAAATTAACTCACGCAATATTTATTAAATCAATTTTTTTTTTTTTAAAACCCTCATAGGATCTCAAGAAATAGAGAAAACAGCCAGGAATCAATGCGAACTAAACATTTCAGAGAAGGCAAAGGCAAAAAAAAGAGGAGCCAAAAAAATCAAAGTGAAATGTTCTTGGAGTTCAGATCACAAAAAGGAAAAATTCCAAAAACCACTGAAAGAGGCCATGATCAGCCTCACAGGCGGAGCAAATGGAGCTTCATTTCAAAGCCAGGTTAACAGGAAACAGGTGAGACTAATCAAAGAGGAGCATAAAATCCAAACATACAGGACGAGAACAAATAGAGTAAGTGTAAAGAATGGCATTGACAGGAAAAAGAGAAGAAAACAATGCAACTGAAAAGACTTAACCGTGACGCGGTCCCCCGAGGAGGAACACACCGAACACCCTTCGACTCGCCATGGAGCCTGCTGACAACATTGTGCTAACACGTAGCTCGATGTTGTATTTTCGGCCCGAGTCAAACATGTTCTTTATCATTTTCAGCTAACCGCATGCTGAGAGGAAAACAAACCTCACGTCATTTCCAGAACTTGTCTTTGGAGCTCCCTTCTCACGGAGCCCAGCAAGGCTGCTGTGTTTACCAGGCATGAGTTGGAGCGCCAAGGCCAGGTCCACAATCAATGTCCAGAACAAACCTGCAGCTGCAGCCTACTCCACTGGGGAGGAAAGTTGTATTACTTCTTTTTTTTTAAAAACACACTGCTCTTTCTTTACACCATCCAGAAGCTCTTCTTTACGACGAGGAAATGGTGCTCTAACAGCTCAAGAACCTGATGATAACAGCAAATCAAACAGTCTCACACCTTTAGGATATCATTCTCAGTTTGCTGCCCGACCACCTGCTCCCGTGCTAATTGAATCCACCCAGCATCCGCGATATCAGTGTTTCACACAGGGGCAAGCTCAAACAAACCTCTGAGAAGAGACCACCAGACGTGACTCTGGGCGAGCGCTGTGATCTTTGGAGACAATGGTCCTTTCTTCTGTGGATGTATGGCTGAAAACAAGGAAAAAGGAAGGTGAAACAAATAAAGTAAAATGGGGTCAGTGTTCTGTGCCGATCTCACTTCCGTTGTCTTCCTGGTCTCTTTTCCTTTTTCATTGCTGTGCTTTTGAACACGAACACAGGCCTTTTGAGCGCCGCTCCTATTCTCACCGTGCTCGTGCATCTCGCTAAGTGCACGTTTGATGTCGAACTTTGAACGTTTGGTTCGTTTCGATCTTTTATTTTTCATCTCTTTTTGTCACCGCTTCTGCAAAGATTGTCGCCGTGCAGATTTGCGGCTTTCGGGTTATTGTGGTGGATATGGGCAATCTCACAGACAGACCTGTTCTATGTAAACACACCAAAATAAGCAAAATAAAGAGAAGTATTGTCCAAGCCGCAGACTCCCTGTGCTACATGGGTGATGTTATTACATGAGAAACTCTGACATCACTCCACGTGGAGGCAAGAGAGCATAGATATCCCCCAGGCCACTGGGTTAGTGTAAATTATAGAGTAGACTATACCATATGTATGGAATTTGTTAGCAGCACGGCAACTCGTTTTTCCACTGGGGATTTGCAAAAGTAGGCTTCTTCCAAATCCATCCTTAAATATATTTATTGTACCCTAAAACTGCCGGGCCGTTAAAGCAACAGTAATGAGTGCTGTTCAGGTTTTTTAAGGCCGAGTCGTTTTTGTATTACAGTCATCAATATGGCTTCCTCAACAAAAATTACATTTGAAGCAAATGTCGTGGGTTCATTGCGAAAGGTTAATGGCTCAGACCCGGTCCAGCTGGTGTTAAAGTGGGAAACACTTAGGGGCAAAAAGTAATTTCAATTGTCAGCCATGTGGGATTTTGATTTGAGTGACATCTGCTGCTTATATAAGCGGTTCGGTGTTTTTATCTTAAACCCAGCTTCGTCCCATCTAGATCATCAGTATCTGCCCCATGCTCCCTGAGAGGTTCTGTAAATCATGCTGATTTGACCGACGTGAACAAAAACAGCGCATTTGCATTTGAACTCACTGCGAACTCCAATTATCGCAAATTTTCCAAGTAGGGAGACCTGGTGTTTGTTTCAGTATGCGCCGCAGACAAGCTACCAAGTTAATCCCCACTGCTGGGCTAATGAGCTCCAACTTTTCTGTAGCAACTACGCACATTCACACGTGTTTATTGGGTCTGTTTACAATTTAAAAAAAATAAATAAATAAATGAAGGGCCCATATGGATTTGTTTGCATAGTGGTTTCAGAGATATACCAAAACGCAGGTTAGCCAGTTAATAAAAGTGCATCCTCACCCAAATGATGATGATACTTTTAAACAAACTTTCTAAAGATGAGAACTATCTCATCGTTCCTGCCCCGTGCCATCTATGCTGCATGTCTTCTCCAAGAACAGCCGGGGCACTGCGGCGTGTGAGAGGAGATGAATAGTCTGGGAGCGTAATATAAATGGCGGCTGTGACCTGCACGGGCTCTTCAAACTCGTTCCAAATCAATCTAGCGTTCCTTCACTGTGACCCAGTGGTTCATTCCTCCTCCTTGTGTCCCTCTCTTGCCAATCTCAATTCATCACTTTATCTCCAGTTTCTCTCCTTCCATAAAACTCCTATGGAGTCGGACTTTTTCAAGTGGGATTAAAAAAAAAAAGTTTGTCTTTGAGCACTTTAGAGAAGAAAGGAATCTGTGAAAATGAATCGGACTTTCAAAAGAGGTTTGCCCTGAAACCTTTTCTTCTGTTGCTCTCATGCAGTATTCATGTTCTGGGTGAACTCTTGCTGGCTTTGCTTTGGTTCTTTTTCCCTAACTAATCAGGGACAGACGTAATGACCTGGAGGCACTGCAGAAACACGGCGACTCACACCTGCTTTTGCTCCACGCGTGTGTGTCTGTGTGTGTGTGTGTGTGTGTGTGTGTGTGTGTGTGTGTGTGTGTGTGTGTGTGCAGCAAATGTGCCAACAAATTGATATTAAAAACTTTATAAGATCAGATTCTACTTTGATGTTAAAAACCTTAAAAGACTAAAGGGAGGCTGTACTAGATTGATGTGGAAAATCCTTCTTACCCTTGTTTATACCTGAGTAGCTCAATAATAACATATGCAGACATACCAGTGTTAGCATAAACAGGCTACTCTTAGCCTGTAGATAAGGCGTAGATAAGGCTTGTAGGGGAACTGTAAACTTTGGGATCCATCTTATACACATCTGTGGCTGGTTTCCTGCTCCAGCCTCCTTTGCTGGTCCAAAAACACTCCTGGTTGTTAGATTCTTGTTACCAGCACAATCTAATATAACCAGAATCCCTTCTGATTGAATGGCATAGATCATTTGAAGAAAGTAACTGAATTAAAGTTCTGAATGAGTCATTTCTCTGGGTGAAGTCCCTGAGGAAATGCCCTTGAAATTAATCTGGATTCCTTTAGAAGCAACGATGGAATTTTAGGTTTAAAAATTAAATTAAACAAAGATCATTGGGATTCAGACAGCTGTTGTGACTTTCACACCAACGCTTTGTTCCAGTAATTAAAAGCAAACCTTCAGGGATGTGGAGTGATGCGTGTTATTTTGAAGCAAAATGAGAGCAGGTTAAATCCTGTCCGTGCTTCTTTGGTAATCCTCAGCCTGATTTCGAGGTTCAGAGTCCTGGCAGGGGATCGATGGTGGCATTTGCTCGGTTGTTATCACACGGCCTGTCTACTCAGAGAAAACCACATTTACCCCTGACGTTTCTTTCTTCTCATAGGTGAACCTGGTGTTTCTCCTGTGTCTCAGGAGGATGTTGACCCGACTACAGACGAATGCTGCTGGTTATTAGGCAGAAAGTAAGCAGACAAAGACGGCACATCTGTCCTCTGCATGCGGGGGGGCGGGGGGCGGGGGGGGGGGGGGGGGGGGGGGGGGGCGGCGTCTCCAGCTGTCTGCATAATAAACATGGACACACACGAGCTCGTCAAAAATCTTCAAACTCCTGGTGAGTGGGAACATTAAGACGTTGTAATTTTTGGGATAATTAGTTGGTTTGTCAGTTTTATGGGTGTACCTTGGTAGCTATTAGATTAGCCCTCCGAGATCCCCTGCTCTGCTGCACACGGCACTCTAGTGTGTGTGTGTGTGTGAGAGAGAGACAGAGAGTAAGAAGATGGCAAAGGGATTCATAATGGCATTATATAATTACTCAAGTTTTCTGTTGGAGATTTTGAATCTCTCATCACATTTTAGGAAAGAAGGGAAAGAAGAAATGCTTTATTATTTAATTATTTCAGTAACTTATTGTAAAGCAGTCAAATCCTTATTGGTCACAACTTGGGAGATTGTTACCTATATGTTCTTTATTGATTTTCAGAGCAGATACGCCAATAACTGTTGCTTTGAAAGAAACTTAACGTCACATTCTTTCTGCAACAAAGTGGAAATAAATGTGAAAATATAGTAGGAAAGAAATGATGCGTAAATGAGGGGCAGAAGAGGAGGGAGAAAAAAGCAAAGTAAAATTTGGAGGGGGGTGATAAGAGGGCTCTCGCCCACGGAAACCTTGAAGATGATTGAACTTCTGATGCCAACATTTGTTCCACATAAAACAAGCTGGATAATGTTCAAGCGCATTCACGCACAAAAACATAATTCATAGTCCAGGGGACTCGGTGCGTCCTCCGGGAACGAGCTTGGCAGCATGATGGAGTTTATGTGATTGTGTGAGTCTTTTCTTAAGTAACGGAGGGCAGCAGCGGCAGGAAAATCAGGAGACGGAGAGAAAAAAAGAGAAGAGAAGAAAAACAATTTTTTCATCTTTCTTCAGGTCATGGCTGAAGTTTATGGATGTCTTTAACACAGAGTTTACTGGCTGCAGTCTGACACACACACACACACACACACACACACACACACACACACACACACACACACACACACAGCAATTATTCATTACCTGAAATCGGAGAAGGCAAGTAATTGAATTATGTTGTATATAAACAACAAACTCAAGAGGAATAAACCTGGTGCTTCCTACTCTCCCGCTCTACATCCATCCCCTTGGCAATTGGCCTGGACACACTCACACACACACCCACCCACACACACACACACACACACACACACACGGTCAGTCACTATCATTAGCTACCCTGATTTTATGCGTTCAACACAAACCATGTGGTGAAAACAGTTGTTCTGTGCATAAATTTCAAGCGGCTGCTGTGCTGCTCTTTTTCAGGCAGGACTGACAGTCCATTGTTGTCCCAGGTTCACCATGAGTCCCCTCATCATTTATCAGTGTGTTGTCACAGCCCCTTGACGCACATCCAGATGCAGCAAATACATTTTGGCTTTGCTAGCTCGACCTGACAAGCACCAAGTTCTCCTGCATCTGTAAACGATATTCCAAGATATTCCAAGTCTTCCTTTAAGTATGTCAATCCATGAGATTCACAAAATTATAGACGTGCACAAAACACTGAATTTTGATTATGTTAAAGGACAGAAATCAATGGTTAAGTGATCGAAAAACATTGAAGTGCGTAGTAAAATGTATGCATGGAAACAACCAAGACTGTAAAGGTTTTAAGAGGGTCAAAATTTTCAACCTTAATTATTTAAACCAAACTTTACCCATACACAGTTGTGCTTTAGCACTGATTTAACTCTATCGTTGTTCAGAATGCAGACTATTGTGTTTTCCATCCAGATTGAATATTCATCTCTTGCTAATTTGAAAGAGATGTCCTCCTGCATCAGGTTTTTGGTTTCAGTGGTGTTTCTAGACCTCGGTTGGACAAAACCTGCAAGTCTACCAGCCAGCCACCTCTGAAAATAAAACTAGAGCCCTTAATTGTGTTGAACTAGTGTGTTATTATGTAGTCAGCTAACTTTTCACATCCTGCTAACCACTAACCGAATATGCCTTGAACCTAATATCAGTGTGTTTTCATACAGGCTTCAAGACATTAGCTGGCTCACTAGAGTGCCAGTTGCCTGCTGCAACCGGTTTGACACCCATGAGTTGGCTTTAAATCTTTTGGATCTATCATGGCGAAGCCTCATTTATTTCTCTGTAGCGTGGCAGTAATGGGCCAATATTCTGTGAGTGTAGGTTTTGCATCTGGTGTTTTTGTCGACTCTTTGGGTGCTTCCGATCCACATCCTCGAAAGAAATACCTAAACTTTGGTTAAAAACATTTTCTTATCATTTTCTGTCTTCCTGCAAACTCTCATCAAAAATTTGAATGTTGCCATCATTCAGCACTTTGTGAAACACCCTGCCCCAAATCATGTGGTTCTAAAAGCATCAAGCTAAAAGGTAAGCACACATGTAATTCTCGTATTTATTATAGTTTCTACGTTTAAATGAGGCAAGTAAGGCCTTAACATGTATGGATAAATGTGTATATATGTATATATTAAGTTAGTTAGTTATAGTAAGTTAGTTATAGTAAGTTTTTATTACGTTAACTGTAATTCGAATTTTGTTGGAGAGTTTGTGACCTCAAAATGTTACATTTCCGGGTGAACCTGCACGTGAGCGAGAAAATATGGGCCAAATTACGGGAAAAGAGAAGAAAAAAGCATCAATGTCAAGGAGCAGTGAACTGCGATTCATGTGTTTTTGTGGTTAACTCGTGGTCAACTCTTTGTCTCTCTCACTTGTGCCGAGAGATGAGGACGACTTTGAATCGTGAAGGAAATTTCGTTGCATTTTATCGCGATGCGCTAATTCGACCGTTAGCTAGCGGGAATTAGCATGCGGGAGCTAGCTAGGCTAACGTCATGATCGTCACGTAAAAAAGAGAAGAAGAAGAAGAAGGAACCCCGGACACGAAGCACCTGTGCAGAGCTGCAGAGAGGATCTGTTGATGGCGGCTGCGGAGGGAGCTGTGGCCTGGTCCTGGTCCTGGTCCTGGTCCTGATCCTGATCCTGATCCTGATCCTGATCCTGATCCTGGTCCTGGTCCTGGTCCTGGTCCTGGTCCTGCAGAGTTCTCCCACATGGAGGTACTGACATTACGTTTCACTCCATAAGTTCGAACTTTAACACACGTTTGCAAAACGAAAAGACAAAACTAAGAGTGCACACAAGTGGAACACTTAAGATTATAAACGACCAATAAGTTTATGTTTTATGTGGTCTTTCTACCAAATGTTGTTCTGCTCGGTATGTATTTAATGCATTTTTGGAAAATGATTTATTGTGTTGGTTTAGTGGATAAGTGTGTGAATAAGGTGTGTTTAGCCATGCTCAGGCTGATGGTGATGGGTCACACACAGACACACACACACACACACACACACACACACACACACATGATGTGTCCTGTTCAACATATGGCAGAACTTGAAGTTCATGGGCAGCAGTGTTTCACAGATTTAACAGATTTATCTCTGGCAAACAGGCGTGCGTTGCAGCATTATGTTGCACGCACGCAAACATGAGCAAGGACACACAATCACACAGATAAACACAAACATCACCATGCTTAAACACCACCTTTCCAGAGATTAGTTTGTATCTGATGACAAGAAGTGCATGGCAGCAGTTTCACTGAAGAGACCCTGAGGGTGAGTTCAGCATAAACACACAAAATTAAACACACACACACACACACACGCTGACTTTTCTTGACCTTGTGTAAATCCAAGAAGGATGTCAACGTTCTCTGTGCTAAAGCCTCGCAGAAGATTTCATTTCTGACAGTTATCATTAAAAACAACGTAAATCCACATGTTTACATCTTTCTGTCCCAACGTGAAATCCCCAAACTTGCTCGTTACTTTTGTTGATGTGGCCAGGATTAAACTGAAGCCGTCCACATGCTGAACCACGTGGACGTGCTGCACCTCCTGAAGAGTTCTGCATCACAGGGAGATTGATGCAAAGGGAAGAAGTGCAGATCAGCTCTGGAGCTGTTGCGAACAGCCTGGCCTCGCTGCTCGGAGCTGACCCCAATCTGTGCTCCAGCGAGCACGGCTTCCAGTCTCTTTCAGATCTTATAGATAACATCATTGTCCCAAACAGTTTAAAAGAAAAGCTAGCAAACGCTAAAAGTAAATCAATTGCATTCTGTATGTGCGCGCATGCATGTGTGTGTTTGTGGAATTCCACGTGTGCGGTGGGCTAATTAGCCTGTTTGTTTTACATGCTTTATGGACCCGAGGGGGATGACAGGAGATGGGCACATACACACCTTACTCCCTACAGAGACCCATCTGTTGTGGAGATGGACACACACATGCAGAGTAAACAAGCAGTGTTTGTGAACTTGTCATGCAAGCGCCAAACCACATGTTTTTTACAACCTTTTCAGTCCCTTTTCATTCTCATTCAGGCTAGCTTCATACCTTTCAAACACTACTGCGGAACAATTAAAACAAGATGAGGAGCAACAGTTAGACCGTGGAGTTTTACAACTCCGCCTTCAACTCGGCGACATTGCTGCCGTTTCACTGACGACACCCGAGTCAACTCTCCGTTCCCTCACTTATAACGCAGAGGATTGTGTGTCTTCTGCTGAAAACAACGGTAGGAATACACAATGTTGGAAAGATGATATCTAAACAATTCAGGCGAAAAACTGGGTTTCTTTTCCATTGTTGTGTCTACAGAACGTTTAGTTCATGAATAGCTGCTTTATCTCTTTAGTCCAAACTTGGGCTGGGTCGTATGGGATACAGCCAGCTCTTATTAGGATCCCTTGTAGTAAATACACATTTTAAATAAAAAATGACAGGTTTGGTCTCTGTGTTCGACAATGTTGAAATCATTTAATTATGACATCACGCTTGAACTGTGCATTAGCTAATATCACAAAAGAAAAGACATGTCTCACTGTACATCATCCAAGCTGCCCGGCAGAAACAAAGGGAGGTGGAAGACTCAATATTCCACCAGAGACGCGTAGCTGCGAGGCTGAAATATAACACTCTGTGAGGTAAGCTCTTTCTCACTTGGGTAACCTTGAATGATGCTGCAGATGAGAAGAAAAAGCTATTTTCACCTCACTCCCAGGCTCGACTATGTGCTGCGCGCCGTGTGCTTGTGTGTGTGCGTGAGAGGAGGTCTACGTGTCCGTTTCTTTCACAGGAGTGATACTCCATGATTACTGGTGCTCCCCATGGATAAGGCAGCAGGCACTTAATCAAATAATAAAGTTAAAGTAAATTGGAAAGAAACGACCGCGGTGTCACCAAACACTGAACACAGAGCTCTCCGAGTTTGATGCCGAGGTCTTCAGGTCACAGATTACAGCCCGGACACGAGGGCAAACTCAGGACTTGCTTCCAGCATACTGGAGCTATATTTGATGCCCCCTTTTACTCATCGGTCTAGAGCGAAGCTCCCCCTGCCGTACTCCTGCTTTGCACACGGTATCGTCAAAATTCCCTCAACCCAAAGGGGACGGGTACAATGTTCATGGAAAAATTAGGTTGGCGACAGTTTGACAAGTCCAACAAGTCTCGGGATGTCCTTGCCAAACAAGTTTAATCCTTTTGTGTTTATTCCACAGCAGCGTTTGCGGTTCCAAAGCTGTTTGACTGTTCTTCGATGCCGATATTCAGCCCGAGCACTCGGCTGGATGCTTGGCAGCAGCAGCACAATAAAACCTAAACATGATTAAAGTCCCCTACAGAGTTGAGTGAGACATATTTGCAGAGACGTCAGTACTCCGTAGGTAAGGTCAAAAGATTTAGCAACATCTGTGGAGTTAAATCATCATGTGGGCTGCTGATCTGAAATGTTAAACGAGCTGCCAATGAAAGATTTTACCATCCCTTTGGGATCAGCCCTTTTAAATGGATAAGCCGAGCTCGTAAACAATAGGCTAAATATCTGATTAATGTAAGGCTGAGGAGGGGGTTACGTTTGTGTCTGCATACCGAACATCGTCCAGCGTCTCTCACACAGGTTCGTTTATCTAGCCGTTAAACAGCCAACCTTCACCTTCCTGTTTTCCGCCTCCCATCTTCTCAGTGGGATTCAGGCCCTAAACCGTGTTCCCTATGGCCTGTAACCTTTCAGGTCACATCCTCCCCATCCCCGACCTTCAGAGTCAGAGCAGCCTTGGGAAAGTGTTGGCGGACTGATTTACTGATGCAGGGAATGGCGGAGCTCCGGGGAGGTCACCCGGGCCTCGCGTTGCTTCACTATCCCACAAGCTTTAGGCCTGTATTCTGGGTTCGAGGTGATTTAGTGATAGGGTGTATCTGGGTCTGAAGCACGATGTCAGAGGACATGTGGGAGATGTATAGAAATCTGAGAAGTGTGTTGCACTGGAGTTATGTCTTATTTTCCACCTCAATCATTTAGGACAGGGAATGGGTGGGAGAAAAATAGGAATTTCTTTTCAAAGGTCTTGCCTGGATAATGTCAAGCTTCTCTAAAATTTACTGTTATTAAAAGCAACAAAAATGGGATAACCCTGTAACGCCAAATGTATCATATTTGATATATATATGTGTGACTTTGTAAGACCCAAACATCATTCCTGTGATATTTCTTTCTAGTTTTCTTGCCTGTTTGAGATTAAAAACCCTGAGCAATAAATTGCACAAAAATGCAACAAAAGTGACGACAGACGAAACTGTACACATGCAAATTGATATTTGGATGGGATGGCAAGAAGTGGTGTGCATGAGAGGGTCCACAGGAGAGAAGCAGAGGCAGAGCTGAATGGATGGAAGTAGAATTTTCCTGGAGAAGGAACTTGCTGCAGGGGGTGGTGTCCCTGGAAGGCAGGCCGGGGTCACCGCGGGGAAGCAGTTGAAAACAGCCGTCTTTGCTGCTTTGGTTGATCGTGAGGAGTGCGGGAAACAACACAGCATCTTGGTCTTGGAGGGTGTTATTGTAGCAGCTTTGTAAGCGTTCGGGTGGAAAGAAATATTTCGTTTTGGCAAATAAAACCTGCCCTGTGTGGTGCAGAGTTCAGTGGTGCACCAGGGGACCAGACAAGGGTAAGAGCAACAGGGTTTAGTTTTTAAAAATGTCCGTATGAGCATTGTTGTCGTGGGCAAATAAGGCATCGACTGTGGTCATGGAGGTGAGAGAGACTGTGGATGTTTCTTTAGATACGGCAGAAGTGCTGACTGCTGTGAGGAACTGATGGGGCAGTTCGGATGATGCCAAGGGAGGGGCGCATGTAGGTAAAGATAAGAGTGTGATGCTCACCGACAGGGAAGTCCAGAGACGGCTGCCACAGGGCAGTAATGTCGGTGAGTGTTGGTGTCATCCTGGTTCCAGGTTGGAGATGAACATTACATTGTCTTGTCAGTGCTCATGTTGTAGAGTAAATGTTGTTGATTTATGGTTAAAGGAATGGACATTTTACAGCTAGAATGAAGCTGTGTGGCTTAAAATTAGTAGAATGTCATTGTGGAACCCCCCCTGGTTCCTGGCCTGAGATTACCAGGAAGCCAGTGTTGTTGTGACCGTTGTGAGGTGAGGCAGGTTACCAGTCCAACAGTTCAGTGAGGATAGAATAAACCCACTTCTAAGGGATTAAGTCCAGGATGCAGTCTGCAAAAACAGAGAAGGTGGAGAAGTTGACCAATAGTGTCCAACATGTCCCCGCACAGAGAAACACTGGGAAATGGTATTCTGTGGGGGTGGGGGTGGGGGTGGGGGGGACAAGTGATTTAATGTGATTTATTTCTTTATATCTGGGGAAAAAAATATTTAAAATGAGGACCCGCGTAATGTAGATCAATTTAGAAAGTTTAACTAACCAGGGGGAGGAAATCTGTGAAACTTCTTTAGTCTGTTATCCAGACGATGAGATCATGAAGATTCTAAACCCATGCAGGTATTCCTCACCTGACAC